>NC_047135.1:20232352-20532352 GCF_009829125.3 Periophthalmus magnuspinnatus | reverse complement strand
CTGCAAGCTTTAATTATTCACCGGAGCTACTAAAAACGCATTAACACTCTCTGTGGGTGGCACTTTTTGGTCTTGTTAACCTAAATGGTGAGGCCTGAGACCTGCTCCTAACGTGGTTTGTTTATGTGCAATTAATTTAAATATTTAGATGGATAAGACTTTGCATATTGTTAAGAAATTATGATTTTGCATAAAGCTAATTTGCGTTTTCATTAGTAACTATTTGCTACAGTGAAATCCCACTTTGAAGAGGTTTGAACAGGAAGTCAATGGACATAACTGTTATCAATAAATACTGATGTTTACAACAACAAAATGTACAATATTGATCTACATATGTAATACTTTCATTCTAAATTCCCTAAAAAAGCATATGTCTTTTTTAACGTGGATCGTCAGTAAAGAACCAGACTGGATTCAGCTCTGTGCCTGAAATGGGAAACTACATTAGCGACTTTACACTGTGACATTACTTGAAAGTGGTTTATTCATAATTGCGTGTCAGAAGAGAGGTAAAACAATGCTTTAGTGCAATCATGGTGTGCACAGTTAAATGGCCTGTTGCTGTTCTGCTCCTCTGTGCACTATAATGATCTGCTAAAAAATGCTGCATGAATGTTATCCATCAACTATTGCATATATATATATATATATATATATATATATATATATATATATATATATATATATATATATATATATATATATATATATATATATATATATATATATATATATATATATACACATATACATATATATATGTATATATATATATGTGTGTGTGTGTGTGTGTGTCTGCGCGTGTGTGTGTGGGTGTTCCACAGACTGTATGACATTAAAGGAAGTTCATGCATTGTTGTGATTCCTTTTTTGTTCACCTTGGGATAAGTATTTCACATTTTCTAAGTTAAAATAATGCCTCTATTTGAAAAAACACACTTTATAAACTACACCTGTTTCCACTTCTGTATTTGAGTGATGGAGCTCCCTCTGCTGTCAGCAACAGGAATGAACAATGATGAAGTAAACAAATGAAGTCCTTATCAGCTGTGAATGCTATGGCATGGCTCTGTTATGAACACAGAAGAATGAGTCAAGTGATTGTTTATGAACTAAACTGCGGAGGAGAAGTCTGGAGTTTTATCTGTGACCCAACTAAACAGACAATATGCAAATTGTGCATGGCTGATTGCTCAGAGAAGACAACTTAAGATTAAAGAAGACCTAATGTGCTTGTTTCTGCTATATGGTTCTATGAGACCTGTGGATCATAATGTTACAATTTGCACATTTTAAATCGCAAAATTCATCTACAACAGCGTCACAACAAATTGTTGCAAAGTTGCTGGCACCTCTGATGGATAGCTGCATTTTTTTATTTTTTGTACCAGAATGACCAGGCAATACTGCCCAATCCTACGCATATCACAGATTAAGAAAATAAAATTGGAGAACAAAGTAAATACAGAGCAGTGGACATATGCCAGTGGGGGCGAAAAATGACATCTTGAAAATAAGTGATTAAAGATTGCTTCATGCATTAAAAACTGCACAAAAAGCTATAGGAGTGAAACAACTTTTTGTCCAATTGACAGAATCATTTTTTTTTTTTTTTTACGAACCATAACATGGTTAAAAGATCTGAAACGTTGATTTTTACATAATAGGTCTGCTTTAATAGATTAATGAAACAAGCATGAATGAAACAAAATATAACTCCAGATATGTTTTTGAAGAGGGGGCAACAATATAACATGGTTATAAGCTTGAAAATGTAAATTTGCATAAGATGTGTCCCTTTAAATGTCTACTTAGCATTTATTCAAAGTCCTTTCATTGCTCAAAAGTACACTGAAAAACACAGCTATAATGCTCGATCTGTCGTTCATCAGTGCAGCTTTGGATCGCTTATTTTTCTTTATAATACCACCTTCTATTCTGAGACAATATACTTTGAGTCATTTCATAGTCTCAAATCCTGTGAAATCTTGTTACTCCCGAGCTCCAGATGGACTGTTCAGAGAAGGTAGCTGAGGTGAGGAGTCATCCATCTCGTAATGCCACTGCGGCCTGAAAGCACAGCATCACAAATGAAAAAGCAGCCTGTTTGTTTACTGCCTCACAGACTCACTCCTCTCGGCTCCATGGCCTTTGTGCGGCGCCATAGAAACCACGCTATTTCCTTATGTTGCGTCCGTGTTTGTGCTCCGAATGAGTTTTTATTGATGTCCACAAAAAGTGTTCCATTTAATAGCGTCATGGAACAAGGCGAAAAGTGGGTCGCACATCAAAGCAACACTCGGAGGAGGCTGACGCCTGGCCTCTGCTTCTGAAAAAACTCTGGTCTAATTGAACTTTGGGATATTCACAGTGGTTACTCAATGGCTCCACAAATGCTGTTTTATATGAGAGTTTATATACGGTATGTTTTTCATCAAATGTTCCAGATCTGTGCTTAGAGTCACTGGTTGAAGAATGGCACAAATACTAAAGTGATATTTTCTGTGTTCGTAAAGAGGTGGTATTGTGAAAAAATAAATGAAAAAAATTCAGAGTTTTTTACCATGTTATAATGTTTCTTCATCAATAAACATGCCAGAAGAGGTTTTAGATGTCATCCATGCATGTTTCAGTAACTTAGTGATCTCCCCCAGGCCCTATTGTAATCCTCCTTATGGGTTAACTGTGAGATTCTGTGTAATATTCAGCCCACAAGCCTACATCACCCATTCTCCCACATGACAGTTTTCCATAAATAGAAAAAAAAAAACATGATACAAAACTCTAAAAAGAAACTTGACAAACCTGATGCAAAGTGCAATAGTTTCTTTAGCGAGATATACTCGGAGCATCAAAAACAAAAGTGAAAGTTATAAAACACGTTAATACATTGTTATATATACTAATATAGCATTTTAAAAACAATGAAAGGTAACATGATGATCTAAATATATATTATGTATTAACAGTTACAGCAATACCCTACCCTTAATACCTCACAGAAGTAAAATACCTCATCTTTAAGCCTCAAATGCAGGACAATACAGGATTGCTTAAATGGTATGCACCTGTATTGTATTTGGGCAAAATTTATCTTGCCCCAGGACAGATATACTGAATGAGCAGCTCCTGAGGTCAAAATGAGTCCACTGTGTACTGTCTGCATTTAGTGATACAGCAGTTTTCTTATTTGGTAATCAGGAAGTGCACTGTTAGCATGCTAGTTATTGTTAGCATTACCGTTACGGCAAATTCCACTCTGGCCTGTGAAAGTTATGATAAGCTCTTATAAGCTTGTTGCAGTGAATAATTAGGGTGCATAAATTAAGTGAGATATTTTTAAGACGGGAAAATTCATGTTATTCTTTAATGTAATGTGTGTGTATATATATATATATATATATATATATATATATATATATATATATATATATATATATATATATATATATATATATATATACTGAAAGAACAATGCAAAAAACAAATGTTCACATTATTTAATATTGCCAACACTGTCAATCTTTTCTACAAAAAACTCAGGGATGCATTGGAGAAGGTTGTGAAGAGTTTGGTGAAAACAAAGCTGGCCCGGTGCCACACCACATTTCCATGTTCTTGGCAGCAGCTCAAAGCACTCCTGGGGTTCAGGAGTTTTAACTACTTATTACACTTACTGAACAAGAGTTGTGATTGACTTGGGTCTACACATTCAAAGTTTTGGATTACAGAACTACACATTTTTTCTTGATGTATTTATTCATTTTTTGATAGGGACAATGCATTAATGAACATCTATAGTAAACAAATGTAAATATGCCCAATTATGGTAACGAAGATAATTTGCATCCATAGTCCCTATGCAGGCAAGAATACAACATACAAATAGTAATTTGGTAACAACAAATTTCATTTTTGACCACTTAACTACTATGACTTCAGCCATAGTTTTAAAGTTGAGCGTTTTAAGGTAAGAATTTTAAAGCTGAGCAGTATGGGGCTCTCCCGTATGGGAAGACGAAGACTGTCGCAGAAGGCCCTCACAGAGAGAGCATACTGTCCAAACTCACGCTTCTGGAATAAGCATATGCTGTTGGTAAAAAGAGAAAATAGAGGTAGCAATAAACATTAACTCAACCTTTAGCCATGTTAACATGTTGTTATGATGTTGTCTAGAAGTATCCAGGATGCAACTGACAAATCTCTCATGCACCAATTATTTTTAGCATTATTTTAGTATAATGACTACAGTCAGTGTGCCTGCAGGTGGAAGTCTTGCACCCTCTGCTTATGTGGTAGACTTGTTGAAATTAAATATTGACTTGATGGCAATATTTGATTGTTATTAATAATTTATTGATAAGAAAAAAAAAGAAGAAAAAAAACAATAAAAAAACAAAACAAACAAAAAAAAAAAAACATTAGACATGATCTTACATTTATTTATGTTATACTTTGGTGTTTTCGTTCTCTTATTATTAGGAAAATTATCAATTAGAAAGCAGAATGAGCCTCACATAAATCCAATACTGAAATCTATTTGGTTTAAACGTAAAAAGACTCTCAGATTTAAATCCTCACTGACTAAATCCCAGCACAATCCAGCCAATCCTAAATCAGTTCTAGTGCAACCTCTGGGGCTCAGTCAGTGAATTCTGGAGGTTCTGAGTTTCCACACGAGGCATGGCCCATCCATATACTGAGAATGAGAAAATGGTATGCAAGTTAAGGCACTGTAAACACAGGTTCAGTTGTGATTGTAGTATCTTTTAAACAGCAAGAGTGCAGGCTACATGCAGTTGCTTTGCAAAACCACACCTCCTTTACTCATAGTGATGTGGTTGTTGGCAACAGAAAGGGCATCTGGCATCAAATTCACCAAATCACCATGCAACATATTCACTATGACAAACTCTCACATAATTGAATGCAGCTTTGGAACAGACTTTAAAATGACCCTATATTTTCTATGAAGAGTCTATACATAGTTCATTTGGAAGCTTAACTACATTAAACAGACATGTATTGCACAAGGACATCACATATATTTAAACACATGATGCAAGTTTGAAGGTACCATGCCAATTCCATGTAAGACTCTGCATTCTGCTTGGGGGAAGGTTGAATCATGAAAACAGGTGGGGACTGCGTCTTGTAAATGATGTAATCAATCCATAGCACTCCTCAGAATAGCATGCTAGCACTTTTCTTCCCTCTGCTCCTACCTCCTCTGCACAAGCGCTGGCTGCCTGCTCACCTCCTCTCGCCCGCGGGCATGGAGCTGTCAGAGAAGCCGGTTGTTAGCGATGTGGTGTCAAGGGTACTTCAGGCTCGGCTGTGTGGCATTGTGGAGCCGAACAGCTTTACAACATGTCAGCACGCGTTCCTCGTTTCTTTGTCACTGCAACTCAAAGCGGGGAGAGAAAAAGCAGTCATTTACCGTAGACCTCGCAGCAGCCGGTGACTTTAATTTAGAGCTGCCAATCGAAGAAGGTGTGTTTGTGATGGGAACATGACACGTTCAAATACAATACAAGCGCCAGAGAGTCAACAATGCAAGAACGCAGGAAGCACAGGGGAGGTGAGAGCAGAAATGAGGAATACTTCCACATGTTAGAATTTTCTTTACTGGCCTAGATTTTACAAAATCTTTGATGTTGTTTCCTCATAATTAAACATTAAAGAGGGGCTGTTATGCAAAATTGACTTTTCAACAGTATTCCCTCATCAAAAACATGCCTGAAATGTGTCCTTATGGTTGGCAGTACAAGCCCATGCAAGGATCAGCCTGCAAGCCTACCAAAGCTAGTTACGGTAGTTTTTCAGAAATATAGCTACAAGAGCAGGATACAAAATAATACTCTACAACTTCACAAACCTGATGTGCAGTAGTTTTATTAACAGAATGGCCTGGATTTTATTGGGATAGCACTCATCACAACAGAAAACACATTCTCTACCACCTCCATCCTGTTACTTAATAAAGTAACTGTTACTAAATAAATATTTATAAAATGCACTAGTCTTATATAATGTGTTACCAGACAGTCTGAAGTCATTTCACATTTTAATACATTATTTCCAAACTTTATGCTCAATGGATGGTGGTAAGTTACAGTTGTAGCTGCCCTGGGATAGACTGATGGAAGCAACAATCGAAGAAGGTGTGTTTGGCATTTCACTATTAAACATTTAAAATAATGATTAATAATTATTAAAGAGGGGTATTATGCAAAGCAAAGGTACTAAAGAAAGGTCAATAACAATACTTTTTTTTCACCAGGATTGGAGTGAATGTATAATACAATGTAAAATATTTTGAATGCCTTAAATTATTATTTTATACCATAATTTTAGACATGAATGGCCGCACTGTACGAGACAAAAAGTTTACCTTTGATAACAGCATAAAACCTTCTTCTTCTTTGGGAATGTGAAAATGCAAAACAGATTTAGACAAGTTCTAATCCATCCTCACATGACAGCTCCTTCCTTTTGTCCTGACTACAGAAGACCAACTCAATTTACCTTTCCCAAGACACTATTCTCGAGTTTAGACGTGCAGAGAAAACCATGAATCACAAAGAACCAAAACAACACCACCAGGGTGCCGACCCAGACAAATTCAACAAGACTCGACTGAAAAGACAGGATTGATAATGTCATTTATGTCAAAGCTGCACTATGTCACATTCCTGGTGCTTGTCTCAACTGAGATATTATTGCTTCTCCTAGAATATGATAATGTGGATCATTATGTTGTATTTTGGGCATTTTTCGAATGCTACGTCAGCAATTAAGAAAACTAAATTGGAAAACAATGTAACTAAAGAGCAATGGAATCTTAAACAGAAATGTGCATTACTCAAACATGCATGAAGCACCCTAAATACCACCTTGAGTGGGTAAATAAGAAGAAGGAATTACAACCCAATTCCAGTGAAGTTGGGATGCTATGTAAAACTTAAAAAAATACAGAATACAATGATTTGAAAATCCTTTTCAACCTATATTGAACCGAATAAACTACAAAGACATGATATTTAATGTTCAAACTGAAAAACTTTATTGTTTTTATGCAAATATTCACTCATTTTCAATTGGATACCTGCAACACGTTCCAATAAAGCTGGGAGAGGGGCAACAAAAGAATGGGAAAGTTGAGGAATGCTTAAAATACACCTGTTTGGAACATTCCACAGGTGAACAGGTTAATTAGAAACAGGTGAGTGTCATGATTGGGTATAAAAGGAGCATCCCCGAAGGGCTCAGTCATTAACAAGCAAGGATGGGATGAGATTCACCACTTTGTGAACAACAGTGTGAGCAAAAAGTCCAACGGTCTAAGAACAACGTACAATTGCATGGAATTTAGTGATTCCATCCAAAAACAGTAACTAATTTATCAGCGACCGCATCTTCTCCGACGTAACTTTCGCCCATCCCTCATGTCACACTAATAAGCTTGTCCATAGATATATAATGAAAATCCTGAGAGGAAATCGCCACAGAAATCCATTTGATGTAGTGGCAAGTTTATTATATCTGTGATAGATCTGCTCTTGTCTCCACGATGACATATCATGTAAAACCCATCAGACACGTCGCCCAAAAGTAGAGCCACAACCGAGTGAAAATGAGCCAAAAACAAGTCTTTGGAGAGCTTTTTAACAAAGGGGAAAGGGCCAACTGAGGAGTCAGAAGAGGAGACTACAACCTCTAAAAAAACGAAAGATCAATTTAACTTAAAATATAGGTTTGTCGCCACAGGTGACTCTCACGCTCAGAGTCCACTCTGCGTAATACGCGGGAAAAGCAAATGAGGCAATGAAACCTTCAAAACTGCTTTGGCACATGGAGACTAAGCACTTGGATAAGATAAAAGATAAGATAAGAGAAAAGATAAGATTTAGCGTTTTATGAAAGAAACAAACATGAAGAAGGAAAGAAGAAACAAGTGCAGGGCTCCCTCTGATGCAGCGGTATGGTGAGTTGTGTTTTTTATGCACTTAACTTATTTTTGCCATATTTATCTGCCACACATAGAAGGCCGGTCCATCAAAATAAAACCTACATTATTCCAGTCCGTGGTTCAAAAAGGTTGGGGACCACTGATCTATGGTCCATAATATCTTCAAAAGATTCAGAGAATCTGGAGAAATCTCTGCACACAAGCGGCAAGGCCAAAAACCAACATTGAATGCCCGTGACTTTCGATTCCTCAGGTGGTACTGTATTAAAAACAGACATGAATGTATAAAGGATATTACCATATGGGCTCAGGAACACTTCAGGAACCCACTGTCAGTCTGACAAGTCCACATTTCAAAATCATGGACGTCGCGTCCTTCAGGCCAAAGAGGAAGGACCAACCGGATTGTTATCAGCGCAAAGTTTAAAAGCCAACATCTGTGATGGTCTGGGGGTGTGCTAGTGCCCATGGCATGGGTAACTTGCACATCTGTGAAGGGACCATTAATGCTGAAACGTACATACAGGTTTTGGAGCAACATATGCTGCCAACCAAGCAATGTCTTTTTCAGGGACATCCCTGCTTATTTCAGCAAAACAATGCCAAGCCACATTCTGCACATGTTACAACAGGGTGGCTTTGTAGTAAAGGAGTGCGGGTACTAGACTGGCCTGCCTGCAGTCCAGACCTGTCTCCCACTGAAAATGTGTGGCGCATTATGAAGCGCAATGGAATGCGCAATGGAAATCCTGCTGACCAACTGAAGTTGTACATTCAGCAAGAATGGGAAAGGATTCCTCCTGCAAAGCTTCAATTATTGTCCTCCGTTCCCAAACACTTATTGATTGTTGTTAAAAGGAAAGGTGATCTAACACAGTGGTAAACACGCCCCTGTCTCAGCTTTATTGGAACGTGTTGCAGACATCAAATTGAAAATGAGTGAATATTTGCTTAAAACAATAAAGTTTATCAGTTTGAACATTCAATATTATGCCTTTGCAGTTTATATAGTTCAATATAAGTTGAAAAGGATTTGCAAATCATTATTTTCTGTTTTTGGGGGTTTTTTTTGTGTGTTTTTTTTTCCCGTTTTACACAGCAACCCAACTTTTTGGGGAATTGGGGTTGTATTATAGCATGGTTAAAGGCTCCAAAAAGTCAATTTGCTTGGTAGGACTAGAAACATTTCTAGTGTTTGTCATCGAGGTGATAGTGCTTTGCCTGGAATGGTCCACAGAGTGGTATAAAACCTCTCTTCTCTTAGATTTATTAAATTAAAACTATGCATTGATTGCAGCAAGCTTGCTTTTTCATTTGGCGTAGTGGCGTCACCTGCTTGTCTCCATAGAGATAGAAAGGTTTAATGCCATGCTGTGGAAAATTTCAGGCAAAGGAATAACACCCTCCACCAGAAAAGTTACATAGTGTAACATTAAACTTATCCCTTTTGCATTTATTCTAATATATGCATTTTAACTCTGAGTGGCCATGTTTCTCCACAGATCCAACCTGTAATGTCTAACCTGATCGAGTCACCTACTTGTCTACAAGTTTAATGCTATATAAGAAACATTCTAGATAAGGCAATAGAATCTCTATAACAAGCACTTGCAAAACTACATCTATGTTTTTGATTTGTTACTTCATTTTTTTATTTTATTTATTTTTTTACAATTGAACACTAAACTTTGCAAATTTAATAATTTACTGACAGCCATTATTATCATGAGAACATGTGATGTGTGTGAGAAATTGCAGATTTGAATTACAGCACTTGTTTTATGGGGTAAACTAAAGCAAAATGTGTTTACCCTAAAAAACAAGTGCTGTAATTCAAATCAAATTGAGACAGATAGCTCAGATACTTTCTAAAAAATATTGTTATTCCTATTATATCAGGGTGTCAATGAGTTCTTATCTTGGTAAGGTCAGAATATATGCATCTAATTCAAAAGCATTTTATTGTCCCTGAATCAGGAAGTACACTGGTTAGCATACTAGTTGTTGTTTTGTCTCAAAAAATAAATACCTCATAGTGAATAATTAGGATGCTATGAATGCATTCAAGTTTTCAAATTTTTTAACAGACGTGGGCAGATGAGCCAAGTAATGTTACTTCAAAATAATATTACTCAAAATACTGGTCCAAGAAATTACTCAAGTAAGAGTAACTTAAAAAAGTAATTGTCAGTAATTGCCAATCAGGGCAACGCAACTGGCCTTGTTGTCAAATACATCATAAAGGGCTTCTGAACCGCTCTTACTCTGATCCATTCCCCAGGACCTGTTTGCCATGGGTGACCCTACCAGGAGCATGAAGCCCCCGGCAACATAGCTCCCAAGATCACTGGGGTGCTCAAACTCCTCCACCATGTTAAGGTGACAATTCAAGGAGGTGACATTAAATAATCTGATATTTTCAAAGGATAAGTGTGAAGCAGAATTTTTCACTTGTAGACATACTCACAGTGGGAAAAGTAACCAAAACTTTTACTCAAGTGAGAGTACTGTTACTTCAGTAAAAAAATATTACTCAAGTAGGAGTACTGCCCACTTCTGTTTTTTTAAGACAGTAAAAATCAGGTATAGAGCCTTTAAAGGGGTGCAGTTATATGTGTGTCTGTGTTCAAAAGGACTGAACCAGTTTTTCCTTTTGACAACAACAGAGGCAGAATCTAGCACAAACCGGGCCTCACACTTTGCACACCAAGCCACTCACTGGTGTAATACATATCAAAGTTTTGCAGGAGTTATAAACTAACATTGCCTCTGGCTGCAACACCACCTTGATAAATTGCATCAGCACTCACTTGAATTCATATTTGGCCCAAGCAAACTGCAGACTTGTTTCCCTCCCGCAGATCTTACAATTTAGAGCAAATTTGTAGCTGCCATTCGTGCACAACACTGAATTCTTGTAGCAAAAAAACACAGCCAATGAAGTAAAGCATTTGTTTGAATGTAAAAATGCAACAGCGGAGAGAAAAAAAAAAAGGAAACCATTATTAGCTGCACACAAAGGTTTGATTTAGCCACAACATGCAGCTTGAAATGTGTTGTACCTGATATATTTACAGTGGCCCAAAGTTATTATTATTATTATGAGTAACTGGAGAAAAAGCCTATTCTGCATATTTTTAGGTTACTGGCTAGAGACAGAGGCTAGAGCGAAACATTGCAGTCACAGTAGTAATAACAAACATTAGCATGCTAATAGCACATTCCCTGGTTCTTGGACAGTAAGACACTTTATAATTAGATGCAAACAGCACACAGTGGTCTCTAAGAGCTGCTTTTACAATACATCTGAACTGGAGAAAAAAAACATTAGCTTAACTACTGACACTTTAAATGATTCTAGTGAAATGCATTGAGTTGAGAAGGATTTGTGTGTTGAAATTATATCATAGATCAGAAAAAAAACTCCACTCTGAAAAATCCCACACTGCCTCAGAACCAAATCCGAGACCTTTTAGCTGTAAAGTAGATGGATAACAACCATTACTTTGAATCCATAAATACCTCCTAACTGAAAACCTTCACCGGACATGTTACTTTAGCCCAGGAGAGGAGCTTTGCTTTGGGTTAAACTTGCCTCATTAACCCTGTCAGCACCTGTCTGTCTGCCCGTTAGCTCCACTGCTTTCTAATTGACAGTGAGCCTTGGTAGAATCACGCAGCTTGGGTAGTGTGGAGTGCATTTTCGCTCTAGGCTCCGGCTCTCTGCTCCGAACGCTGCCTACCTGCGCCTTAATAACCATACTATCCAACCTCTGAACCCCAGCAGCCACGCACACCTGTCAATCACCTGTGTTTTTCCTATAGGCTGCGCCGTATAAATATTTCATTCTATTTGAAGGCAGAGGAGAACTGCAGCAGCTATACAGAGGAGGGGGGTTTTATGGTGCGTTTTTGAAGTTCTGAAGGCAGATAATAACTTAAGAAAGAGGAAGCTGCTTACTTATGCAGTCATTAAACCTGTTTGTAAAGTTTTTAGCTAATCCTATTAGCTTTTTTTTCTCAATGCATTTCAAAAACAAAACCTTTTCAGAAGTGTGGCATAAAAACTACAAAGTACAAAGCAACAAATAATAATTTGGAATTCAGCTTTGCCATTATAACTTACTTTTTTTTATACAAACTATATTGCAAATTAGAATATTTATTTTTACTGGCATATTAGCTCCATATATACTGAGCCATTTTGGAGTCAAATTAGAGAAGCCTAGACCTACATAGTTTATTTATATTTATCTATATATTGTGTCAGTGGGCTTTATGTTTCTTCACAGATTTGTCCTACTTATACATCTCATTTATGCAGATGAGCCTTCAGTACTGTTGTCATCTATGTATTTAACATTAAGCATCTAGAAACCATATGAGTGACGGTTCTACAGATGTGCGGTGCACTTATTACACAAAATGTACATTCATGAAGAGGTACTAACAACAGTGCACTGGTCAGACAGGTGGATTGGTTAGACAGGAGAACTAGTCAGACTTACTTATAATACAGGCTCATGTGTCACAAACGTCACCTTAAATACAACCCTGGTTTAGGACAGTACGCTGACACTCACCGCTCACAGATGAAAATCAAAACCACGTCTTTCCTGAAGAAACGTCCTGTATTTCCCCGAGGCACAGTAAGGCCAGAACAGCCACATTTTCCCATGCGCAAGCCTCTAAAACAACTGGCTGACCTTTCTGGCACAGGACAGCAACACAAGTTATTGAGACGTTCAGAACCACGGTTGATGCAGTCTGCTCAGTGGCCAGTAGGGTGTACTAATGGACACTATGACTAGAACTATGCTTGAATCAGCAGAAGTGAAGGAAAAATTGGATTTGTATATATTTTGTAAATATCTAATTATACTTTTGGACAAGTATTGCTTTCATTGCTTGAACTAATATTAGGTTCAAACCAACTGGATTTCAGCATTGACACTGGCAACGTAAATGTCAGACTTAAGTAAGGTTCATTCTGCTTTCTGATTGGTTAATCATCTTGGTTATCATGCCCATTTTTTTATTTTTTTTTATTTTGTAATTAAGAATAAATCAGCTTTACAGTTGTCATCAGTGAATGCTATATTTTATTTGAACATGCTTACTTTATATCTGGGAACACAATATGGTCATTATGAAATCTTAAATCTCACATACAATTCCTTTAATGATGATCAAGACAGAGCTCCATAACGTGCATGAAATACCCTCCTTGGTCCAGCCCTCTGCCTGCCCTGTTTTGACGCAGCCCTGTGGCTTCACCTCTGGCTTTGCCTATAAACATGTGGAGCCTCTCCTTTCCACACACTAGCTGACTGCCTGAAGCATGCTCAATCCAAGCCTTTCTTTTATCTCTCATAAATCTAATAATCTCTGCCTGGAATCGAACAGATTTACATACCACATATCACTACATGTATCCTTAAGATAATTCTACTGTAGCTGCAAATCTCATGCATGAAAACTGTCAATGAAATAGGCTGCAAAAAGCAAAAACTTCATCTCCCCTTATGAGATTCATAATTTGGGCTGGGCAATATATCGGTATAGGTCATATTGGAAGTTTTTCACAGAAATTGTATCGGCCAAATAGTTGGCTATCTCTTGCACTGCTCCACTCTGTGAGTACCCATATCTCATTCTCAAATAGTCCTCAATGCATTAGATTTGAATTTTTGAACAGACTCATGAATAAAAATGGAAATTAGGCTAAGATATTACTGTGTGTTTAGACAATCAAGTAACAAATTATTTTTCTATCCAACATAAATACATTCTGTCATTATTTTTACTATAACTTAACTTGACTGTTTTTTTACTGTCTTACAAGTGACAGTAGCTCAGTTGGTAGAGTTTGTCCACCAATCACCAAAAATCCATGTAAAAATCTGAAATTTGCACCAAAAAAATAGACCATGTCAGGACATGACAAAAATTATATTATGGCCTCACCCAAAACAGGAAGGAAGTCAGCCATATTGGATCAAACCTGGGAATGACAAAAGTGCACACCCTCTCACTGAGGATATCTCATTGCACAGTTTTCATCACAAACACTTCAAATTTGAAAGATTATCAAATACATTTTGATTATATACTTCTTTCACCCTGCCCTCTGTCACCCAAATCTCCACTTTCATTCAGAACTCCAAATCCTCCACCTATCAACTTGACCCTCTCCCTACTGTCCTCATCAAAACCTCCACCCTGACCTCTCTGACCATAACCATAAGTCTTTCAATCTATATTTGCTTTAATCTATGTTTGTTTTTTAAATGTATTTTTAATCATTTTACACTGTTTCATTTTGTATTGTACTATTTTGGTGTCTTGATGTACGGCGACCTTGAGAGCCTTGAAAGGCGCCTAACAAATAAAATGCATTATTATTATTATTATTATTATTATTATTATTATATGACATTTTGTGTGGTCAGGGTGAATTTTCAACAAAAATGTAATCTCTCAGTCGTCCAGGTCTGATCCATGGAAAAAGCCAAAAGTAAAATCTGTCAACTGGACATAACGTTGTAGGAGTGAAGATGTTTTGCTGCTCATCCAAGCCGCTTCTTCAGCTTTGGTCAGATTGCTGGTGGACAGTGCCTTATATGCCGCACTGCTGACACAGTCTCCGCGCACAGAAAATCTGTGCTGTGCACAAAAAAATCAAACCGGAATTGAAAATAAAATAAACACACAACAATTCATTCTGTGCTATTTTTCAATGTGAGTCAGTGAGTGTGACCGGGGACGAGCTGCTCCAGCCAATTATGTGATTCACATACGTATTTGCGCAGCTTATCCACATCATTGACAGGCGTCCTCATGTCCCGCTTCCAGTGTTTCAGCCGATGTGGCCGATGTGGAGTGAAAACTCGCTAATGATGCTAATGATGCTAAGTGTTTAACCCCTTAACGTTTCGAAGGCCCACCCTCGAGCGCACTGTTACGCACTGTTTTGCAGCAGTTTTGCATTTTAAACATGACGAAACGGACAAAACAAAGGATCTCATGGTGGACTCAGGAGGAGAGGACCTTATGATTTGATGGACTGGATGAAGTTCCTGGTCGGTAAGCGTGGTTTATTCTGCTATTGACTTAATTATGGGTCAAATGTGTATTATGTGTAATCATTAGCATTAGCTAATGCCGATCTGCGCCCCCCGAAGTTGGTCCGAGCAGGACTCGATCCTCCAACCTCTGTCACACTGTCACATGTACAGTGTATTTTTAGTTTCCACTGTGTATTTGTTTACATTTTGAAGTGTGTGTGTGTTTGTTCACTGTTTGCCGTGTGTGGTTTGTAAATGTATATTTATTTTGACCCATACCACTTGTTTTGAATATATTTTATATACAAATACACATTATATATTGTGTTTTGATATGATTTATAAATGTACAGTAATAGAGCAGCTGTGTGTGCAGATACAGATTCCTCTCAGTGTGTATTGGTCATTGAAAACTGTCACTAGTTTATGAGTTGTAAAAATCAAGCAAAAGCTTCACACAATGGCTTATACGCATAATACAAGTCAGAGCTTTATCATAAAAATGTTAAGTGTGTTTTCAACATTGGAGTTGACAGTTGGCTTGGTTTGGTTGGAAGCTCATTTTTTGCCATAGTTAAAATTTAATATTTATACTTCCAATAGCATTAATATACTACACAGGTCATGAGCAAGATTTTTGTCATTTTCATTGTATAAGTGGGCTAAAGCACTTAATTAAAAGTCTTATAACAGAAATGTAAATGCGGTATTTTGATTATTTTAATAAACCATTTAACTTGGATGGATGCGATGCAGCATGACCACAGTGCACACATCTGATGCTGCTCACAGTGGTCCATGGGTCCTCAGGGAGTTTGTGTGTTTGCTCAGAATCGTGAAAAATTAGAGGGAACAATGGTGACAACACCATCACCATCGACTATGAAGTGCGTCTTGATCTTTCTATGCAGCCCTACAGCCATTTGAAAACTGTCATGATAATGGCAATTTGTCATTTTAAAGATTTTGTGAACATAAGCGAGTGTAATGAAAAACAACAATAGATGTCCACAGGGTGGAACATGTTGGTTGCTTGTCTCCGTTATGATTTCCTGAACAGTGGTCAGTTCATTTGTTTCTTGATGGGTGTCATGTGCTGAACTGACGTAGACTTCAGACTCATGTTGGGGACTGGTGGTTGGATTTTATGCAGACCACTCTACAATGCTATTGTTTTTTTGTTTTGTTTTTTGTAACCCTAATGAAAGCCAACTGGGACAGGATTTCCATAGGCAGCACCTGTAGGTTCACTGTTGCAGGTTGGACCTCCTCCTGGGGCTCAGAACTTGCACTGTTTTCTGATATTTTCTCCTGTGAAAGCATGATTTTTACTTTACTCTTAAACCTTGTGCTGAATACTGTGTCTTAAACATTGAGGTGAACTTGTTTGTCTGTAAGAATATGACACATACTTACTTTAAGATGTCTTCACTAGAACCAGCTGCTTCAGTCACATGATACGGCATTCCTTTTCAGGTTGACAAGGGGTCTTGTAATGCATCTTTTAGGGACATATTCTACCTCTCTGTGAACAGCTAACTATATATCCCTTTGTGACCTTGTATGGACAGGATGTAAAATGAGTTAAGTCCCTATAAGACCTGTCTTCTATACATAGTACCTTTATGGGGCTTTATGTACTTGAAAAGTCCTCTGAAATGGAATGCATGTGCCTGCTGTCTGTAACTTCATTCATCTGATCAGATAAACTTCTTTCAACTCTATACCTGGTCTGCAATCTGTTCCTTCACGATTACATCCTGGGTAATCTCAAGTGATTGTTTTTTGATTCCTGCAGGTGAGTGTCCCAGAACATTTTCCATGTTAATTTCTTGGGAAAATTGAGATACAATTTCCTGAGGCTTTGGGGATGTTTCAACATTTTTACGATGCCAAGTTGACCTTCTCTAGTTTGAACAAGTCAGTGTGGGAAACGTCTGAGTCATTTTCTTCTATAATCTCCAGTAGATCATTCTGAATAGTTTCTGTTGGGTCTTCCTGGATTGTGTCAGGTGCTGTTTCCTGGATTCTATTCTCCATTAGCCCCATTGCCAACATAACATTCGTGGACTGATGTTGAACTATCTTTGTTTGGTGCATGTTACCTTGAGAAGAAGAGACTTTTGTATTGTCAACAGTAACATCCTCAGAAGCAATTGGAATGGTTTCTGATGAGACGTCCTGGAGTACATCAGGTGCCATTTCTTGGAGTGCATCAGGTGTCATGTCCTGCAGTCCGATAGGTGCCATGTCCTGAAGTATGTCAGGTGTCATTTCTTGGGGCTCTGATGTTATTACATCTACCTGAACCTCAGGTGTGACGGTCTCACTAACCTCAGATATGGTGACTGGGACAGCTTCAGATGCCATCTCTCCACTACCTGGAGGTGCTTGTGTTTCATGCCACTGGATTATCCCATGGTTGTTTTGAATCACACCTACTGCTATCAACATTGTAAGGACATCTGGATGCAGGAGCTGGAGCTTGTGATCATTGGGTTCTGTACATGTGTCCTCCTGCTGTGCTTCTTGTGGAACACCTCTTCCATAACTGCTT
Source organism: Periophthalmus magnuspinnatus (assembly GCF_009829125.3). NCBI lineage: Eukaryota > Metazoa > Chordata > Actinopteri > Gobiiformes > Gobiidae > Periophthalmus > Periophthalmus magnuspinnatus. The sequence continues at coordinate 20,514,753 of NC_047135.1, read as the reverse complement.
CAAACTTTTGCAGGACCACTAGTGATGACTGGATCTCCTCCTCAGATTGTTTTCCTTGAGGAACTGGACAAACCTCTTCTACTGTACCTTCCAGATGCCCATTACTCTCTATAACCTCCTCGCTAAACAGAGCCGTGTTTTCTTGGGTACTATCCAGCAGCACTTTCCGGGGAGGTAGTTGTGGCTCCTCATCAATGTAGTTATAACATAATATAGTGTAGTTATTCCATAATATAAGGAATTGAGCATTTTGACCGCAGCTGCTTTTTTTGCCTTTCCTTGACTCACTTTAAGTCCAGAGAGCATGTTTAAAATGCAAGCTTCGGCAAAATGCTTTAATAAACTAGCAGTTTATAAAGTTTCAGATTTTAAATGAAATCGCAGGCTGTGTCGTCAGTAGTTTCCACACAGCTGATTACCCTTGCAGAAGCATTTAAACTTTTTTTTTTTTTTTTTTTTTTTCAGAACTGAGGGGTTTCAGAACTTTTTTTCAGAACTGAGGGGTGAGTAGTCACTGTTGAGCTCCACTTACTGTGTGGTAGCACTTTCATTTTTTTTTTTTTTTTTTTTTTTTTGGGGGGGGGGGGGGATTATGGTATTTTAATAAACTTGGCCATTTTAATAAAATCTTCTTTTATATACGTTACAGTGGTAGATATTTGAGTGTTAGACAAACTCAGCTTGAGATGGATAAAGCTAAATTCACTTTTAATGGCTCTATAAAAAAAACACATAGCATTGCCCCAGAATCAGTTGTCAGTGAATAAAATTCTAGGAACTTGCTTCAGTGTCAGTTATAAATAATAGTAAATATAAATATATAATTAAGCCTGAGGCTGGGACAACGTCCCGTGTTTACTACATAGTTTTTGCCCAAAGATAGCAAAAAACTAAGTAGTAAACACAATCTGACTTGACTTGATATAAAAAATTTGAACTCACTAAGTTAAAAAATTATTACTGGATTATCTCTAATTTTGACCAAAGACCACAAGACAAAATTATGAAAAATGACTCAGTAGCGCTACCTCAATTTTTTCTCTCACATTTGAATTTTTTACACTGTGAATTTTAATTAAAAAAAATTTGCAAACTGGACAAAATTAACTAGACCCATGTGGGATTATAGGCAACTCATTTGGAATTTTCTACATCAAAAAATGTGGATGTGGTCAGCCTGTAAATAAAAAAGCAATTTTTTTAAGTTTTAAATTGCACGTAACTCAAACTTAAAGTGTCCTATTTCCCGGCAATTTTACATTGTCAAAAACATTTGACATTTGGCATGGACATTCCCATACTGAACAAAAAATCCAATGAGAACATAGCTCCATTTAGAAGTGTGTTGCCATGTTGCCATTTCTCATTGAAATACATGTTGTTGTTTTTTTGTCATAGACCACTGAAATTTGCTACACATGAAAATGTCAGAAATTCTCTCTTTGGAATGAATGGAGTACTCAGTCGCTGATTTTGGGGGAAGGGGCAATGTAAGTGGGAACGAGAGGCAAGATCTCCTTCCATGTACCCACGTGTATTATTATTATGGCCAGATTGAGGCCATTAATAAAAAGTACATTTTATTCAACCCATACTGTGCAGAAAAAAAGAAAAAGAAAAAAAAAACATGACTCGGTAGCATCTCCTAACATCTCCAATTAAATTTTAAACAAAGTTTCTTGTAGACAATTGAAATAGGTGCACACATCCTCCTTAACATACTGATCAAAAAAGCCAATGAGGACATACCTTTTTCTGTAACCATGTTACCATGGTAACATAAGAAATGTGCCATTGAAATATATGGGTTTCGGACGACTCAACTTGGTTGGAGACTAAATACAGTAGATGTTCTACACAAATCCAACTATGGCCAGATTTGGATTAATTCTAAAATATGGGTGTGGCTAATCTGCCAATGGGAATTTTGAAAAGCATAAAAACATTCGTATTTTTCACAGGTGATGTCAAATTGAGTTGGAACTCCTGAAACATTTGCGCACATTAACAAGATGATATGATATAAAAACTGCTCAACAGTGCTCCCTTGAAAATTTGAATGGAGACACAAAATTTTGTTTGCCAAAGACCATTAAAATTTTGCATGGACATCCGTCCTGCCATACAGAACAAAAAAGCCGACTTACCTCTATTTTTAACTATGTTGCCATGGAAACATCCAACATTTCCCATGGAAATACATGGGTTTTGATTAACTGAAAAAAATTTGATTGACATATTCCAAACATCATACTGAACAAAAAAGCCAACGAGGACATACCTCTATTTCCAACTGTGCAGTGGCAGAAATAGCCTCATTGGAATGAATGGAGTAGTAACATATAGACGCAGATTTTGGGGGGAGGGTCAATGTAAATGGGAACAGGAGCTTCGCGGTGGCCTGTATTCCATGGTTGGAACGGGTGGCAAGGGTCTTTGTTGCCGTGTGTTGACCTTAATACATATTTAGAATTCTTATTTGTAAGATATTTAAGAGTCAAGTCTGGACATCTAGAGATGCCAAATTTAAAATACAAATTAAAAAAAACTTAAAAAATTAAAAAATACTAAATCAGGCACAGGGCCATTAACACTATATATTTATCGGCTTTACTATGGATTAAAAAGTCTTTACGTCGGTTACAGCACAGCAACAAGTCAAGTATGGGATATTGCATTGGTTAATAAAACCCCATATCAGACCATCCCTATTAATGAATATTTATTTGAGGTCTTTTCTTACGCTCTCTTCATTTCTTGATGCAAATTTCCCTCAGGTCATACATAATTGATTGTGTCGTATCGTTTCTCGCATGTAATAAAATAAAATTCAATTCCAAAGCATCAAAAATTAAACGGCTGCTTGATTGAGGACAAAGCAATCCCGTTTTCTCCAGCGTTTCCAGTTGTAATTTGCAATATTTTCCAAATCCTGGCACAGTCGTTTGTGTTTGGACAAATGTGGTGGAAATAAGTGGTATTTGTTTTTCGTTTTTTTTTTTTTTCAAATTGCATCTCTCATGGCTAACCATCTGCTATAATGGCTTCTCTGGTAGCAACCACGGCACATTTGTAAATGCAAGTAGTGTGAAGGAGATGCAGGAGATGTAGGAGATGTTTCATTGCCAATAAGCCACTTGCACTACATGGGGATGATCAGTGAATATTTTATACTAATACTACTTATACTTTATAGTCACATTTTTAGAATCAACCAAGGGTCATGCGCACCCTCTCAGAAAAGATCTCGTGTTTTGTTTTAGAATCAATTTGATCCACGTTTCTCTTACTTGGGGTAAGTTCTTGTTTATACTTTCTGAAACAATGGTCCTGATTTAGACCTTTTCTTTATATAGAGATATCAGTCTTGTCATCACACTGTCCTTTGTGTCTCGAGCAAGAACCAGATGTAATAGTGTAATCAGATTTGTTTGTTTCAGTCACGCATGTGAAAGGAATGAGCTCATTGCTCACCTATCATTTACACTTTACAGACTTCAGCCTCTACTTTGAAACCTATAGACACACTCAATTTCAGCAGGCACTGAGTACTTGATAGACTGCCTGAATATATCACTTGTTTGTTTAACTTTAATAAGATCTCTGATGATTATGTGCATCTAAAACTGGTCACAGTAGAACAGAAAAAAAAACAAAAAACCTTTTCAGTTATTTTGCTTCACATTTTCTTGAAATGGAATAGATTTCAAGAACATGCAAAAGTGGATACATTGGTGCCACAAGAACTTTAATAATCTGGTGATGGACATTTCTGATCACACCTGCACCTGTTTTTAATATTTTAAATGGACCTTTGCAGTTATTTATGTTGTTTTGTTTGTATTGTCTACACAGGAAGCTCAAGAAAAAGAGTCTGGTACTCTCATCGGGCTCTCCTTGTATGAATAAAAAAAAAAAAAAGAAAAGAAAATTACATTTCTCTCACTCAATGATTCTGCAGAAATTCACAATGTTTTCAGTCCCTTGTGATCCCACTGTAATGTATGATTTTAGAGGGTATTTTAACTTTGTGTTAATGCCACTATAATTTTACTTTTTGTACGCTGATGCATCTGTCCAGGGACTACAGATAAAAAAAAAAAAGCCCTCTGGCAAAGTCTGGCTTATTTACATTGAAATGCTGATTAATTAATATGCACTGTCCCTGAAAATGCTAGCTAGCTTGTAAGTGTAAGGAAATTTTAAAAGGATTTGTTTAATAGCACAAAATAGCTCATCTGTTGTATTTGCAACTAAGTCATTTCTTTTTGGTCAGACTGTTTTAATACAAAGATCAGATTTAAGTCTAGCAAAGCCTCAGACAGATCATTCTTACAGTTATCATCACACCCCCAGGGAATATTAATGGTATCATCTGCAAGTAACAATAGCCCTAGTTTAGAATAGTCCTGTTATAGACCTGGTGTAGATCTGATACTGCTCATAAAGTTGAAAATGAGGAGGTGGTAGGATGCGCTCTGATTGGTCATTAGTGGGTATGCTGCCCTCCTCCAGCCTCTTGGGCCTGGATTCGCTGCTGCTGTCTGCTCCTTATACGAACCGCTCACACCCACTCACCTCAAGAATCTACTCTCTCAGTTGCTCCCGGTTTCAGGCAATGATTTCTCTTATCAGGTTTTATCTGTCTAGGTGTCTTGTCTCTTGGTAGATTCATATAGATTGCCTTCACGTTTCAGTATTTGATATATCTGGTTGTATAGTATATCATAAAGTTTGTTGGAAGGCGAGGGTCAACTTAAAACCATAGAATGGAAATGACTGAAACTGAAAATTCCTACATGTTTAAGCTGATTGGATTTACAAAGTTGTCATAAATTTTGTTAAACTAACCAAACCATTACACAAGTTGTATTATATATATTTTATATCAATGAATGTCTTGATCTTTTTATGTGTATTTTAATCATGTCTTTCCTTTTTCACCTGAGAAACCAACTGAGACAATTATGTCGCTCTTTATTTTATTTATAGTACTTATGAAATGTTCTATTACACATGCTAAATTAATATGCAATTGCATGGGAGTCAGAGTTATGTGAGGATTAAACAGGGTTACATGTTATTATGTTTGATTGTACTTAGTTTGTGGTTTTGATGAAGCAAGAGGCACACTGGAGTTGACCAGTGTATCAGATAATTATACGGCAGAGATCTTTTTAATATCATGGCATTTAAAGGCATGGATGGGGTTCAAACCCATGATCTTCAGTTTAAGAGACCAACACCTTTCCACTTGGCCACCACGCGTTTTTTTTTTTACCCTGTACAAAAATGGCCATTTCTTGTAAAACAAAGACTAGCAGAGTAAGAAGGTATTGGTTCATTGGAGACTAAAATATTTTCTCTTGAATATGAATTTTCAAAGTACAAAATAAAATTTTAAAAAATTTAATAAAAAAAACTCCAGGCAAGGGCCCTCCCAAACCCTGTCTTGTCTAGGGCCTAAATAGTGTCTAGAGACAGCTCTGTGTTTATTTTCCAATTGTAGACATGATTTTACGTTTAAAAAAAAGTGATACACTAATGACAACCCAAAAGCAAGTTAAAAAATAAAATCAAAGCCCCAATAATGCATATGCCCACTTAAAATCCAACCATCAGAGAATTTCAACAGTCAAAACCGCTCATATCCGTGACATGGTTTCAGTTCTCTACTTTTGTGTAGATGTCCTCGCTCTCCAGCAGCTAATTAGCTTTAGCACCATTTCAAATGAACAAAATGAACATCAAAACACGGGGCAAACACGCAGGGACAAACAGCTTTCAAAAGACCCAAATTGGATCGAAAAACAAATCAATTTGAGTGAAGTCTGCGTTGGAGTTGACCAAGGCACTTTACATTCAAACAGTTATCATTAATTTACCAGCTGTAGCCTTGGTTTGAAGAAGCCCATTTATTCTGGAAATATGTTTTTTGAAAATGATGAATGTCATTTTATAAGCAGTAGTCATGAATAATAGCTGTACTTATGATACAAAATATGTTCTGTATTTGCGAAAAGGGGACTTATATGATGGGAGTTTGATGCCCTTGTTTAAAGGACAAACAGATCTGTGAAAGAATGGTTAGATACTGAAGCAAAAGCGTTGGCCCTAAAGAAAAATGCTTTTTGTGTCTTGTTTTATTCAGATTGTGAACCTAATAATCTGGGTTAAATCTGGCTTTAAGGTTAAAGCTGTAACTTTTTTACCTCATATATCTATCCTCTGTGATGGTTAAATATGTATTTTTGAGGTGTTTGAAATGCTCGTACTCTCCCGCTAAATTTCAGAATATATGAAAGAAGCCCAGTTGCACTGAAGTAAATGTCAAATATTTCTTTTAATGAATTTGTTACAAAACTATAAGAGTGACAGATGGGAAAAGTAATATGCTAGTAATATAATATAATCTAAAAATCCCTGATAATACATATGACGTTGACCGGTAATGGCTTGTGTCATCTCTGGTGTGAGCGAATTGTGACTGCACACCTCTCTCGCAAACCCTTTAGCACACTAGAAGTAGAAGTAGAAGTATTTTACATCTATGGTGTATTAATATGTTAACACATAACATACTTATATCACCATGTACCTTTTATTGTACTGAAAATGCTATATTCACCGTAAATGACGCATTAACACGTTTTATAACTTTCAGTTTTGTTTTTGACGTGCTGAGTCTCCCCTCCCTTTGCTCTCTGCACTAAGTCACTCCCTCTTCAGAGCGCTATCACAACAAAGTCAGCATGCATGTCCTTCATCTCGCTCCACACATTTCCAAATACGCATTGATTACACATTGATTGATTCAAATCTGCTTTAGAATCACTCAGCACTGAAACAATTTTTCCCGCCATTTTAACCGTAGCTCCAGGCTTTCAACCCACTCCTTAGACAAATCGTACATCTCCCAGGAATACTTTGATTAAGTGCACAATGGACGAACTATCTCTCACATATTAATTGATCCTTGTATTGTTTGTATAGAGCTGTTCCAACACGAGCTTAAACTTGTCAATTCTCCGATGGCGAGGCTATTACCAATATTTACTCTATGCTGTTATTCCCGCCTGGCTGGGCTTTTTTGCATGGCGCGCTGTAATTGGCTTCAGTGTGCAGATAGCCACATTAAGCGAAGGCTATTGAGCTGGAAGAGAGCCCTACTATTATTACAGAGCGAGCCAGCATCATGACACACAGCCAAGGCAAGAGTGGATTTGCACATTTAGTCATTAGGAAATTCATTTTAATGAGGATGGTGAGTAAGGTACATCTATATACAGGGATAATGGTAAGTGATCCTATATGGTGAGCTATTGAAGCCATTATTTCAGCGTGTAGAAGAGAATAGCGAGGCTTTATAGGGCTGCATTTGCATAATTACATTACAGTGGGCAGTGTGTTTATCTTCAGACTAGAAGATTCTTTTTTTTTTTTTTTTCTTTTAATTGATGCACTACCAGACAGAAGTTTGGATACACTTTTTCATGTATTTCTCTTCTTTATTTCCAGGATTATTTACATTGTAGATTCTCACTGAAGGCATCAAAATATGAATGGACAGATATGTAAAAAAAAAATCTAAATAACTCTAAACTTGTTTTAGAGTTTAGAACACAACAACAACAGTAGCTCAGTGGGCAACAGTAGTGGCATGTTTTGCCCACTGATCCAGAAGTGGTGGTTTGAAGCCCACACTCGACATAAACACCATTGGTAGAGCAGTCAGATCCCCTGACCCGCAGATTGGTGTTGTGATTCCAGGTCCCATAGATGAATGCTTTCACTGTGTCCTTGGGACACTTAACTCATCTCACCCCCAGTGTCTGGTCTGCGTACATGTGTGTATGAACCTGTGTGTTTGATTCAGCACCGACCCCTAAATCATTAAATGTCAACTTTATTTTTGGTAAAAATTATGTCTATTTTTGGCTACGGCTTTAATCTTTAAGTATTACGACTTTATTCTGGTAAAATGAAAACTTTATTCTGGCAAAATGGTGCTGCGACTGTATTTCTGTAGTGCCCTCGTGTGTGTGTATATATATATATATATATATATATATATATATATAGATAGATAGATAGATAGATAGATAGATAGATAGATAGATATAGATTTTTTTTTTTTTTATATGTGACCATCATACTCCATCGTAGATCTGAACCCTGGTTGGACCCTGACAAGGAACAACTGTGAGTGAAAAACTTTTCAGGAGACTTCATCATGAAGCTGAGGGGCAAGAATTTGCAGTGCTGTCAACAAAGCTACTTTGAGAATCTGAATATACAATCTCTATATATATATATATATATATATATATATTTCACAATTTTTCTTTGCTACATAATTCCATACATCTTGCATCATACTGTATATCTGATATTGTCTGTATGTATCTAAAATGAAGAAAATAAAGAAACATGAAGGGAAAAAAATGAGTATGAATGAGAGGGTCAAACTTTTGACTTGTAGTGTATAATCAGAAATTATGTTTCAAACTTATTGTAGTTGTTAAAGTTGAAGCTGGAGTACCTGATTTTCAAACCATGAAAGGAGTAAGGACCCCTCCTTGAACCGCTACCTTAACATGGTGGAGGAGTTTGAGCACCCGAATCTTCCTGGGCGCTAAGTTGTCGGGGGTTTTGTGCCCCTAAGAGTGGTTCAGAGGCCCCCCCATGACGAGTGTAAGAATGAGACCAGTCGAAGGCAGGGGTCTCTACGACCGGATCTCCGGACATGGAGACTGGCTCTGGGGACATGGAATGTCAAATCGCTGGGGAGGAAGGAGCCTGAGCTTGTGTGGGAGGTTGAGCGTTACCGGCTAGATACAGTCAGCCTCACCTCCACGCACAGCTTGGGCTCTGGAACCCAACTCCTCGAGAGGGACTGGACTCTGCATTTCTCTGCCATTGGCGAGCTGGTGTGAGCTTGCTTATTGCCCCGCAGCTCAGCCACCGCATGTTGGCATTCAGCCCAGTGAACGAGAGGGTCGTGTCCCTTCGCCTCAGCCCTCTTGGAGTCACGTCTTCCTAGGAAGAAGCAGAGACTGAGGACTGAGGCGGACTCGTCCATCACCCTGGCTGAAGTCACCGAGGTAATTGCCAAGCTCCTTGGTGGACAAGATCCATCCTGAGTACCTCAGGTCTCTGGATGCTGTGGGGCTGTCTTGGCTGACACAACTCTGCAACATCGCGTGGCGGTCAAGTTCAGTGCCACTGGATTGGCAGACCAGGGTGGTAGTCCCTCTGTATAAGAAGGGGGACAGGAAGGTGTGTTCCAACTATAGGGGTATCACACTCCTCAGCCTTCCTGAATGGTACCCATTCCAGGGTACAGGAGAGGAGAATTTGACCGATAGTAGAACTTCGGATTCAGGAGGAGCAGTGTGGTTTTCATCCCGGTCACGGAACACTCACTTTATACTCTCCATCAGGTCCTCGAAGGCTCATCGGAGTTTACCCAACCAGTCCACATGTGCTTTGTGGATCTGGAGAAGGCATTTGACCGTGTCCCTCATGGTGACCTTTGGGGGGTGGTCCAGGAGTATGGGGTCCGGGGCTGTCCGGTTCCTGTATGATCAGAGCAGGAGCTGTGTTCGCATTGTTGGCAGTAAGTCAGACCTGTTCCTGGTGCATGTTGGACTCCGCCAGGGCTGCCCTTTTTCACCGGTTCTGTTCATTATATTTATGGACAGAATTTCTAGGCGCAGTCAGGGGATGGAGGGGGTCTGGTTTGGGAACCACAGGATCTCATCTCTGCTGTTTGCAGATGATGTTGTCCTGATGGTGAGTGTGAAGCGGCTGGGATGAGAATCAGCTCCTTCAAATCCGAGGCCATGGTTCTCGACCGGAAAAAGGTGGCTTATCCTCTCCGGGTGGGTGGTGAGTCTCTGCCTCAAGTGGAGGAGTTCAAGTATCTCGGGGTCTTGTTCACGAGTGAGGGAAGGATGGAGGGTGAGATTGACAGGCAGATTGGTGCAGCGTCTGCAGTGATGCGGTCGCTGTATCGGTCCGTTGTGGTAAAGAAGGAGCTGAGGTGGAAGGCAAAGCTCTTGATTTACCGGTCAATCTACGTTGCAACCCTCTCCTATGGTCATGAGCTCTGGGTAATGACCGAAAGGACAAGATCGCGGATACAAGCGGCCGAAATGAGTTGCAAAATGATGCACCCTTAGGGAGAGGGTGAGGAGCTCGGTCACATGGAAGGAGCTCGGAGTAGAGCCGCTGCTCCTACACGTTGAGAGGAACTAGTTGAGGTGGCTCAGGTATCTGTTCAGGATGCCTCCTCGACGCCTCCCTGGGGAGGGGTATGTCCAACCAGGAGGAGGCCTCGGGGAAAACCCAGGACACGCTGGAGGGATTATGTCTCTCAGCTGGCCTGGGAACGCCTTTGGGTCCCACCGGAGGAGCTGAAGGACGTGTCCAGGGTGAGGGAAGTCTGGAAGTCCCTGCTTAGACTACTGCCCCCGCGACCCGGCCCTGGATACATAGAAGAAACTGGATGGATGGAAAGGAGTAAGGAGTTATTTCAATCTATCTAACTTGTCCCTCGTTCTCAGAAATCCTTTGGCATCTCACTGGTATTCGCACCCATCTCTAGATCAGGACTACCTTAGCTGGAGAATTTTATGCATTGTTCATGTTTTGGGTTGATTGGGGAAACTGTGCCAAGTACTAATTGATTAAGCTTTCCTGAATAGCTTTAGAGTGGTATCAGAACAAGTATAACGTCACATAGACTAATATTCACCAATGCACCACTATGGAACCTACCTGGTGTATTGTGGGATTACACCGATATAAGGCCACATGGTAATATAAAAGAAAGTACTATAATTTAATGTTGAAAATATTTTCTTTTAACATCTTGGTATTGGATTCGAGTATTGAGTCTATTCCTTAATATCAACATTATATCTACATTACACACAAACTGAAACTTTGCCAGTAAGTAGCCTAATTATACACTTTTTAAATGCCACTTTCTAAAGACAGAATTGTTTTATACATTAGACATTTTTGCTATTTTAACCATGGTATAACATATTTCATCTAAAACATACCTGGAGTTGAATTTCATATAATTTATACAGGTTTCAGTAATTCTCTGTAAAAAGTCCTTAGCTATGAGCCTCAGAGAATATGTGGTTTGAATTTCCCCAGAATTGTTGCATCACTGGTAGAAATCCTGCATAACCCTTCCATAAACCATCGGCAGACTAATTTAAAGCATCTCTGCCATCAAATTGTATTCATTACTACTGGGTTCCTACATAAACATGTTAGGGAATGTTCATTATGAGCTAAGATTAGTTTTTTCCTCAGCGAAACGTCTCAATTCCTACAACTTTTTGTCCAGTTGACAGATTTTTGTTTTGGCTTTTACTATGGCTCAGACCTGGAGAACTGAACGATTACACATATTGTTTTTTTTTTTTTTTCCCCATGGTAATTCCCTCTACTACCAGTAGACAGAGCCTTATACCAGATTCCAGTATGGGGAGCACCCAAGCGGTAAAACATTATTTTGTTCTATCCATAGTCATTACAGGAATAGTATGTAACTTTTTGAGGTCACCTGCATGATTCTATGTAAACAGATGAAAATGTAATTGTCTGACGGTGCACTTCAAACCAGCACGACGTCAGAAATCATTTTTACATCTGAAACTTTGATGTAAGTAGCCTAATTATTACTTTTTTAGAATGCCAGTGACTAAAGACTTATTTCCAAATGTTACATGTCTGTCTGTGCTTGTGTGCGGGATTCCATAAATCTGTTGCAAACAGAATCGTTGAAATCAACAAATATTTAATAATATTTTTACTATTGTGTTTCAAACGCCCCAAAATAGATGCTGGCTCAGATATGAGTGATGCACGTGGGTGTCCTGCCGAGTACACATGAGGCTGACACTGAGATGGGAGATGTCGTCCGGAGCTAAACCATGCTTTTAGTCTGAGCATGCTGTGTCTGGAGACCCCTTCACTGTTCTCAGCGGGGGTATGAGCTTTTAGCACCACTGTCAAAACTGACCATGTCAAAAGTGTAGCTATTGGAATGTACTCTTCAACAATCTGTTTTTTGAATGATACACTCTACAGCTCATTTACAGGTCTTATATTACACAAAATCATTGTGTTTTGTTTCATTCACATATGTTGAGTAACGCTTTATTATTAGTCTGTCTACATCTCTAAAGCTCAAAATGCTCTGTTCCATCTTGTGATGTCATATTATGGTAGTTTTCAAGTTAACAGTTACCGTTCACCTTTTGTTCAGTAGAGTTTGGCAATTCCACAGCTAAAATTATCCAAATGATTCTAGTGATGGTGTACGCAGTTTATAAACACAGTGGAGTGCTTCCTGTATTACCACATGACATCACAAGGTGGAGCAGAGTGTCTTCAGTTTAAGAGAAAAACACAGCCTTAATATGCAGGGTTTGTGTGTTAAATGTGTAAATGAAACAAAAAACAACTGTGGGTATGTTTTTGATGAGGAAACAACATTATAACATGAATTAAAAAAACAGCATAATATGGACCATTTAAAGATGGCCCGAGTTTTTTTTTCGTGAATGAGTAAAATGTAGTATACATGTATATATAGAGTAAAGCATTTTCAGAAAAAATGTGGCCGTACCACCTGGTCAAAATCCTAATCCCATTTGATCTCTAATCCCATCTGATCTCTTGTTGGGCCTGGTTAGTAGTTGGGTGGGAGACCACTAGAGAGATGCCAAGGTGTTGCAACATTAACTCTAGTGCAAGGCACTTCTTGTCTAGTATAAATTTGGTGTTTGATGGTGAATTCTTTTGGCCACTAGCACAGATTTAGAACTTTCAAATGGAGAAGTGGCAGAATGTGGACCTCCCTTGTACAGCCAATCAGTGCTCATCCCAAAGTGTCACATAGTGACTTACTGAAGACTTTGTCAATATAGATTTATGCAAAATTAACATTTTTTTCTGTTTTAACCATGTTATAATATTGTTCTTTCATCTAAAACATACCTGGAGTTATATTTCACATCATTCATATGGGTTTCAGTGATCCTATGTAAAAAGTCTTTGGGCCTCAGAGAATATGTGGTTTGAGTTTTGCTAGAATTGATGCATCGCTGGTAGAGATTCTGCACAATCCTTCCATAAACCAGACTCATTTAAAGCATATCTGCTGTCAAATTACATTTGTTACTACTGCATGCCTACATGAACATGGGAAACTGGATAACTGGCCTAGTCTAATATAAACCGATTTAAAATCCAGGAAAACCACTCTAAGCTAAGTGCTAGCTAAGAGAGAAATTCAACTGTGAGGTAAAAAAAAAAAAAACAGCCAGGAAAATAACAGATGTGTTTACTCACTGTGTTTTAGATAAGCAGAATTAATGAATAATGGTAAAAATGGTAAAGCAACTTCGAGCGTCTGGAAAATCAATATATAAAAGACTAATGTGACTAAATCTAACTGCTGTGCACTGTCTGCTAATAATAAAGCATTTTATCAATCACAAAAGCAGTGCTCAAATTTACAGTGCCTAGAATAATCCGGAGTATGGCATTAAACAATTATTTTGCATTTATTAAAGTTTCCTTTTGAAAAACATGCCTTTTAATGCTCAGCTCCCTGAATCTTTATGTAGTAGAAAGAGTTTAATTACCTCCATGACTTGCACAAATAGGAAACACTTGTATACAGTAGTTTCCATAGGCACTGCTTCACAATGATAAGAGTTCTTGAATGGCTGTCAGTAGTTGTCTTGCTGTGCATAAAACATGTTTTACCTTGACACAGTGAATAGCACAGTACAAACCACTAAAAGTTTCCTGTAAGAAGCATCAACAATTAAACAATGCTTCATAATAACCACACAGCTTTATATGTTATGTAATATTATATATTCTTTATCTCATTCAGTCAGTTTAAAAAAGTATCAGTGACATCAATAGACAGGGTTCATGAGTCCTTTTGGTATTACATTGTATACATTTATATGGTTAGTAAAATTAAGATAACTAGAATAATCAGATGCTTGCTGTGTGTTTACAAGCACAAAATAAATCTGATCATGACAAACATCTGGTAACATGTGGCAGTTGATACATTTTTATTCCTGTATTTGGAAGACAGACAGAGACGATGCATTTTAATATTTCTTCTTTCAGTTTTATCTTTGTCACATTAGTTTGACCATTTTTGCATAATTTTCCTTGTAAGATCCTGCACAGGATTGAACAATCAGAAAGAAACCAGATTACTCACATGTCAGAAGGAACTGTTTACATGGCATTTCAATAATCCAGCAACTCCAGAAATCAGATCATGATCAGATGTTTGGTACGCTTGTAAACATGAATGTACGCTTACTTCCTTAATTGAGAGATGATTGAGAGATGAAGCCATGTTTTCCACCCTATATATATATATATATATATATATATATATATATATATATATATATATATATATATATATATATATATATATATATATATATATATATATATATATATAGTTTGTGCGTTCAAGACAATTATTTTGCTATGTTTGGGTTGGAGATAACCTTGAATAGCAAGATGGATTCTTGCAATATTACTCAAGACATATTCAAGAATCTGTCTTGAGATTATTCTACTGTAAGGTTCAAATTTGCCCAGCAGTGGGGGGACCAATGACAGAGCAGCATAGTGTTTGAGATCCTATGACCAAAATCCCTTTGTAATATATCCAAAACATAACTGATTTACAGGTTCAGTAGTGATTAGTTTACGATTTTAACCCAGCAGGAGCATATTCCATGCTTTAACATTATGCAATTATTCTAAATTTAATAAAAACTGGCACAAAATTGTAGGTTTGAATATTTAATGCAAAATGGCTTAATCTACTTTAGAGTGATAATTGCCTTTGCCCTCAATTCTGCATCTGCATCTATTTAATATGTATCTGTGTAACCCCTCAGTCTGCCAATTCTGATCCATAACAAAAGAAAAATGTAAAATCTGTCAACTGGACAAAATGTTGTCTCATTCGAGACACTTTAGTTCTGGTCAAATCCCATGTGAACTTGATGTCTGAATCCACAGCATTAATATGTGCAGTAAAGAGTTCAAGATATTGCATTTTGATTTTGGTCTAGTTGTCATTCACATATCAATACAAATGCATGGGTGGAATGCCTGGAAATGAGGCCAATTTATCTTGTTCTAATTCTTCCATATATAAGCTAGCCATAATAGACGAGACTGGTTTGCAAGTTTCCTCTGAACTAGAAATATGTGGTATTTGAAAAAAAAAATCCAGCAGTTTGCAGATTTAGTCAAATGACAGTTAAGTTCTCTTTTAGCTTAGTATCCTGCAATAGTCTGCTCTTTGCTGCCTCAATATCTGGAACCCTTTCCTGCACATATTAATGCTGTGGATCCAAAAATCTAAATCACATGGAAAGAGGCCAAGGAGAACACATTAGCCTTCTTAGATTGTGCAGTAACTATAGGAGATGATCAGGGGATTCCAGGTAGAAGTCTTCAAAAAACTCAAACACACTGACCCATATCTGCTGTTTGATTCACACCATCCACTGCAGCACAAACGCGAAGTGATCCATACACTATAACACAGAGCTCAAGTGGTGCCCACAAACACAGAGGGAAAGGTGAAGGAGGAACAACATGTGGACAAAGCCCTCTCAGCTTGTGGATATCCAAAGTGGACATTCAATAGATCTAAAAGAGCTAAAAAAACAAAACAAAACAGGACAACAGGGAATCTGAACTTAGAAGGATGGGCATAACTATTCCTTACACAGCTAATGTGTCTGAAAAGCTTCAGAGAATTTTCAGACAGTATGAAATCCCATCCTATTTCAGACCTACAAACACTTTAACACAGAAACTAGTCCACCCAAAGGACAAAACCCAGAGCCATAAACAAAGTAATGTGGTCTACTCCATTCAGTGCATTGAAGAGTGGTGAGCGTTACACTGGAGAAATTAAATAGCCACTCCATAAGAGAATGTACCAACACCGTCAAGAGAGCTCCTTGGAAAGCCAGTCTGCCATACAGCTCCATCTCAAAGCCACTAACCACTCCTCTGAAGACAGTGAGGTACAGATCTTAGCCAAAGACAAATAATCGTTTGAAAGGGGAGTTAAAGAAGCAAATTTTGTTAGGAAAGATAATCCTCCCTTGAACAGGAATGGGGGCCTCAGACATTGTCTATTACCTATCTACAACTCCATCCTCAGACCCAAAGCAAAATAAAGAAATCAGTAGGGCTAGCCAGTATGCTATTAGTATGAAATCACTCATTAGTGTCTTGCATGACTATGCTAAGTAGGACTCAGGCACAGTTCACACTTAGAGTAGCACAATGGTCCTAGTCTACATACAGAAACTGTAAACAATAGGTGTTTTTAGTTACTTTCAGTGTAGCTAGCTCCTCCCTTCAGATAGATATAGGGCAGTGCCCACCAGTAACCTGACCAGAACAGCTTTTGCTTTAAAATGTACTGTAATTTTTGTAGCAGGCGATCCTCTGTCTGCTTGACTCCATGGAGATGTCATTGCATCTTCATGGAGACAAGTTCTCCATGAAAATGCAATGTTATATAGTCATTCAATGTGGCTTAAATGGGGGAACTGAAGATAAAATGTAAGATGTATGGCTCAAAATAATACCAAATAGCAACATTTAAGACTTAAAAAAAAGTCTACCTTTCAACTACCAACCAAGGGGAGCACTTTTTCTTAGAGTGATTTGTTATTGTGAATACAAGTACTTGTATTGTACAAGCTATTGTATAGATATTATTGCTATTATTATTTATCATTATACATATATATATTTTTATATTTGTATTATCTTCTGTTATTTGTTTATTTCATATCCATTTTTTTCCTCTGTTTGCACTTTCAATTTAGTTGTTTTTTTTTGTTTTTTTTTGACAGATAAGGTGGAACTATGTCTTTATTTTAATTATTATTTTACCTATATTCTCCCTAACCCAAACCCCTCAAAAAAATAAATAAATAAATAATAATAATAGTTATTATTATTATTATTATTATTATTATTATTATTATTATTATTATTATTATTATTATTATTATTATTATTATTATTATTAATAATAATAATAATAATAATAATAATAATAATACTTTATTTTATTGATGTATTGATTATTTTTATTTTGTTTGTTTGTTTGTTTGTTTATCAAAACCTGTAATATGAAACTCTAATCAATAATTAAAACTGTTAAGTGAATATAATAATACAAAAGAAGGAAATAATGATGTATGATCACAAGAATTATTGTGGCTCATTTTGAGCCTCTTATGTGTATTATAGAGAGAGTTATAGTCACCATTGCTTATATGCTCATTACTCTGCTCTATTCAGGCTTTGATTTTGCCCTGTTGGCATGCATGTGGCAGTGAGCAGATATCAAAGAAATAGGAAATAAAGATATGTTTTGACACTGTGTTACACAAAAGCTGTAATGAATATCCAAGAAAAATGAATAACTATTGATTATCAACATCTTTAGATATGGCATGTGGAGTGTGAGCTCATTTGGATCAAAAACCTTGGATTTAATATAAACATTCAAAGTGGTGGCAGCAATGCCATCCAATACGGCCAGCTTCTTGTTTGAGATACTGGAGTATAGCTCCAGTTATGTTTTAGGGTTCTCCTCATGTGTCATGTGTTAATTGGCCTAAGACAAAGTACATGTGTCTCTCAACCCATAGGGGTCACTTAGAAGGTGACGCTGTGGAGCCAATTTTGTGTCGACCTGTAAAATATTGTTATGCTAATTAATTTCGAACTATGCTGGTTCACTCTGCCAGCTTTGTTGGGTTTTCGTTCATGTTTAGTGGGTCTTTCCTTCTCTATTGCATGATTTGAGTCAGAGTACTATTCACTTTTCACTGGGCGCTTTAGAGGATCCTAGAGGCAAAACTGTACAAAATAGGGCATGGGTCTAATTGGCTTTTCTGATCAGGGGCATGTATCAAAAATTTCTGTAAAGTTTCATGAATTAATGTCAAAGTATTTTTATTTATTTTTTCCTACCCATTGTAAACTTTGTGTGTTCCTATAGGTGGCACTCTAACATTGATACTAGCATTTGACATATCAACATTATCAGTGGCAGCCAGTGTATAAGTGATTCAAATTTCAGCACAGTCAGACTGAGCATGTGCATGCAAGAATTTTGAAAAAGTTTTGTCAGTGGTGGTTTGTGCCCCTGCTGGTCAACTGTGAAAAATATTTATAATCACATTTTTTGCACCTTCTCATGCATAGATTTTAATCCCCAAGTTTTGTACAAATCAAATAATGTTGACATTTCAGGTCTATGGTAGTGGATGCTATAGTGTGCCATTATTTGCATATCATTGTGTTCAGCTCACAAATGTGCCTAAATGCTGTATTAGCGTTTTCCTAACAAAAAAATTGTAAAAGAGAAATATTTTATTGAAATATTCCAAATATTGCGATTTTTTGAAAATTCACCATGACCACACCCAAAGTCATATTCAAAATGTAATTGATAATCTTTAATTACACATGGGTTTGGTGGGATTTGGCCACATTTGAAGTGGTTGTAATGCAAACTGTGCGAGGAGATGTCCTGAATGCGAGTGTGCATGTTTGTCATTCCCGGGTTTGATCCAATATGGCCGACGTCCTGTACATTTTAGGGCGGGGCCATAATATAAATTGTCATGTCCCGACATGTTCTATTTTTTGATGTGAGTTTCAGATTTTTACGTTGACTTTTTTCCGAGTCGGGCTCCCATTGTCCCCATGAAAATCAAAGTTCAAGGGGGCGCTACCGAGTCATCTTTTGTTATTTTTTCTCATGGTCTTTGGTGACAATTAGAGCTCATTGAGTTCTAATTTTTGATACCACTCACTGCCATGTCGGGGCATGTTTACTACTTGATTTTTGCCATTTTCCATGCTCCGGACGCGGTTTTAATGAGTCCCTCGCCGGGACGTTGTCCCAGGCTTGGGCCTAATAATAATAAGATGAAACCAATCAGGAACAATGCACTTTGTTATTGGCACGGGCCAAAAATGACAAAGAAAAATAAATGTTACATTATGCACATATGCACAAAAAAAGATACATCAAATATCACAATACATCTTACCACAAAGTGGTAAGAATAGTGACTTTCACCTCACACGTTATGAAATATTGATATTGCACATGTCAACCTACCGTTTCAGAGCATTTTAGCAAATAGCTTCAATAAAACAAAACCAAGGCACTAAGTTATTTTACAGGCTGCCGTAAACTGGGGACTTTATGCAAACCATCCTTGTATGCTATAGATCTATGTCCATGCATGAATTATACTGGGCTGCGGGCCCTATCTAATTACATGAGAGCAAACATGTGCTGGCTACCTATTGATCTACAGCGGAAGGGAGGTTTTCATTTTCATAAACAAGGACAGCCGTGCACGCTTGTATACTGCCCTGCATGCTAACGCGATCAGAGATGAAAGCACAACAAGACGTCATGCCACTAGGATTACGCAGCTCCTCAAATTGATTTTCCTCTTTCCGTAGGTCTTCTGTTGGATATTATTGGATCACTTTAAAATGTATTACTCCTCCTTTGATGCATTACTTTATGAACACATTTAAATGTATATGCAGGTGCTCACTTACACATAGCACTGCTCTCGGAAGCGAAAGTAAATCCCGACACGGCATGGTACATGCACATGCCCATTTTGATCATCGTAAATTACACATGGGGAAAAAAGCGACGACGGTAGAATCTAAATATGGAGGATAAATGTGTTCAGAATGAGAGAGGTCAGGTATGAAATATAGAGAAGGATCTGTAGCATGCACTCACATCACCTAATCGCTCGGCTATGTACCTCTGATGTGAAATTGGATGTAAGACTTTATGTAAAATTGCTAGTAATTTTGGCAATAGTATCACACTTGTAAGTGGTATTAATTGCTGACAGTCAATATATTTAGATCACCATGTTACCTTTTGTTTTGAAAATGCTACATTCTCCGAAAACAATACACTGAAATGTTTAATTAGTTTCAGTTTCATTTCAACACTATGAGATCCCCTTCCTTTGTTCCCTGTCATTCTCCCTTCAGAGTCTGAGCAGTATGTCCATCCTGCTAATGAAATTACTACACATCACATCAGGGTTGTGAAGTTGTAGTGTATTGTTTTGTATGCTGCTTTCTATATTTATGAAAAATTGCCTGCATGGGCTCCATGCCCTCCATTGGTATCCTGAGGAATGTATTTCATATTCCTCAGTATAAAAAAAATACGAGATATCAGTCTGGACTTGTCAGGAAACCAAGCTGGCACAATGCCAAACAGCTGCCAGGCAGCAGTAATATGGGCAGCAAAATCATAATACAACTGGGTCTGGTCAAGTTAAGTAATTTTACTGGACTGGTTCTACTTACATTTTTTTATACAGAAAAAAAGTAAAATTAACAATAATTTTGTTGATTATTTTTATTTACTTATTTTTATATTTATTTATTTATCACCATTACACTTTAATACAATCACACATATTTGAAAGCTGGATGTGGCACAGAAGCATTCTAGTAATTGTAGAACAGGTTGATCCTCTGGACATCCGAGAAGGACAGACACTGTCTCTGACCGATGAGGATGCTGGGGTCAGGTTTGAGGATGATGGTGTCCTGTCCACTGATGGAGAAGGCCGTTCTTCCGTAGTGCATGACAGACGAGCAGTCGTAGGGTGTTTTCTGGTTATTGGTGGACTTTAAGAAGAAATTGTAGGCCATCTGCTGCTTCATGTTGTTCCAGTTGACGGTGACATAGGAGTGGCGGCCGCTCTGGTTCTTTTTGTCATGGAAGCCCAGGGTGTGGTTGATCTCTGGTTCTCAATAACGATGTAGTCGTGCTGGCTCTGACGTGGCACAAAGTGTATACAGGTGCTGCTGTGGAAGCCTTCCA
Organism: Periophthalmus magnuspinnatus; assembly: GCF_009829125.3. Lineage (NCBI taxonomy): Eukaryota > Metazoa > Chordata > Actinopteri > Gobiiformes > Gobiidae > Periophthalmus > Periophthalmus magnuspinnatus. Next base: position 20,493,737 of record NC_047135.1, on the reverse strand, counting down.
TGACCTGGCTGATCAGGTACCTTTCATAGCTGCCAGGGAATGGTCACCAAACCACTGGCGTCTTTGTGCCACAGGCAGCTCTGGCCCCATTAGCATCGCATAGCATTCCTGGTTTGGATGGCAGCAGCAGAATACACAAAGGTACACAGACTCATCTTTAGCTCCAACAGCAGCTCCATGTGCTACTGTGTGGAGCCAGCCTCTTTATACTGTCCACTACACGTGTGTCCCACATGGATTATGGGCTGGACTCCACAGCACCAGCTTTGAAATTAACACCAGAGACTGAGACAAGCCTCTGGAAGAAAAAAAACAACAACAAAAAACTACATGATTGTTTGTTGTTTGCCCTTCGCCCTAACTCAGGGTAACTCCTGGAAAAGAGGATTTAAATTACAATGACTTAACCAACAACAGCACAAAGCAAGCTGCAGATCACACAGCCAGTGATTTGCATATATTTTCTGACATTTACAAAGAAATGGCTTTCATACCAAAATTAAATTGTACTGTGAGATGTGGATATCATTACATCCCCAACAGACAGTGGAGCATGGAGCATGGAGTGGTGAGCATGGACATGCAGTGATATGGTAGGAGAATTTGTATTACATTTACACCTCAGTCCATTGTCCTTATAATGCTGTTTGGGCAGAGTTTGTACAGAGTTTTATGGGACAGGCTGCAGTAAGGGTGTGCACAAAACCATAGACCCTTGGTACAAACCATCTTGGTGGCCTTCACTACATTTCAATGATGAATGCACATTATACACTTTCTAAGGGCTCCTCTTGCCCTGGGTAATAAAGAACCCTTCATCCCCATCCTGAAACTCCTGTATATATGTACAGAGTTGCATTTAAGTTTTCACCACTTACATAGCAAAAATGAAATAATTCCTCATAAGAAATTCAAACATTTACCAAAGTCTAAAAATATATATTTTGTTTCTAGTGGAATGAAGAATAACTGCAAATTGATGTTAAAAGAGAGACATAACCTTTTACTTCTAAGGGGTCAATTTGCAATGTTTTATCAGATAGTGCACATCAAAGACTACTGTGAAAATGGATTGCTTTCCCAGTACTACCAGGACACACTAAATTAGATTTTAAGAAAGCTTCAAATATTAATAAAAAGACATGTGAACCGATCTGCTGTTAAGCCTGTCATTGTGGACTTTATATAGCACTCTAATGGTGTTACAAAGACATAATTTACCATATATAAAAATATGCTTGAAAAAAAAGGTGTTGTGAGGCGGTTGGAGAGGCAAGCAAACAGCCGAGCGGATAAATGGACTGAGAAGGAGAGAGGTCAAGTATGAAATATGGGACAGTCATGAGAGAGCGCACTAAAGCCAAGGCGCAGACATGGAAGTGTATTTATGTCATTGTTATGCAAGGCCCCAGCGGAACAGGCTCATGTTGCACTGTTTGTCTTGTGCCTTCTGTTTAAATAGCCTGACAGCCCACTAAATCCCATATTTAATAGCCCAGCTGAAGGTAAAGTCTCTATAAGAAAAATGCTGGGTTTTTGGAGGTATGGAGAATTCATCAGCTATACCCTCTTCAAGCTCCAAGCTACGGTGTGGGCTGTGTAGTTTTATATCTTTTTTTTTTTTTTTTTTTTAGAGGATTTTGATGGACCTTAGTCAGTTTGTGAAAAGAACTCATGTGTCAGACTGTCCCAGCAGCCCCCACCTTCCTGCTTCACTCCTTCCTCCAGTTGTGCATGCAGCCGTTACACTGCATGGGTTCCGTTTATTTTCATCTTCGCTTTTTCGAACCTTCCCGCCCCTTAATGAGAAGTTCTGCTCACTTTTCAGTGCATCACAGTCGCCAACGGTAAGATTATGTGCTTCTGTGATAAGACATAAAAAACTATTTGTGTTGTCAAAATAGCTTTGACGGCAAACGCCATTTGACTTACCTGTCACGGGTGTGTATGCTTACCATGTGGTCTACAGTGGCCCATTACTATAGTTTTGCCTTCTTCTGTTATTGCACCAGACAGAACATTCTGAACAGTAAATATGTGGGTTGTTTTTTAGGGATATTGTTTTTGTCACACTTCCAGCCCCAGGTGTTGGACTATTATAATATCTCTCCAGAACTGAAGGGCACTATCTATGTTTGCCTTTAGCAAAGTACTCCAATGATATTTATTCACTATATTGATTACTGGATCAGATGGTTTTGATGAACATTGTATATTTCAAAGGTAAACTATTGTCTAACTGTGATCTTGTTTGTTCAGACAACAACCTTTGACCTGGATCCCCATTCCCTTGCTGGCATAGTGTACTCTATGTGATTCAACTAAACAAACATTTTGGTTCATCCAGACCATGTCAGCAGACACACATATGATGGAGTTTGATCTACAGGTGGGGTAAGATTTACACACAGAAGATAAATTTTCTGTATATTTCACTGATGTAACAGAACATTAACAAGCAAAACTGTAATTGACAAATTATGTGAGGATATAATTAAAAAAAATCAGAGCCATAAATATTTACCATGAATGCTTCCTTGCAGCAATATCAGGCCAAGTGAGTAGTTAGACAATCCCCTCCTCTCCATGGAGGCCATAATAAAAGAGCATTCAAAACAGTAGGACACACAAAGGATAATGGCCGCACACACACACCCACACACACACACACGTGTTCCATGCACAAAGGTGAGCTAGCTAGATAACATCTGCTTTACAATCTTCATCACATATGTCAAACTCAAGGCCCGTGGACCAAATTCGGCCCGTCACATCATTTTATGTGGCCCGCGACAAAGTAAATTAAAAGGTATGACTGTCTTAAAATGCCAGTTTATCAGGAGATACACAGTTAAACAGTCATTTTTTCATGTTTATGCAAATCCATATGCAATATTTGTGACTTGAATAAGTAATAAATATAGAAACGGTTAATTAACAAGATTAAAACATAGTGACATTTATGTTACAGTTACATCTGGCCCTTTGACAGCAACCATTTTGTTGGTGTGGCCCTCGGTGAAAATGAGTTTGACACCCCTGATCTACATGGTTGGATAAACAAATAACTAATGAGTTAAGTTTATCTGTTCAGTGAAACCTAAGGTAACCTAGGGTAATGCTCGGAAATCATGTTCTGTGCCTTCACTGCAGACCATGATGAAAAATAATATCCGAGAAACACTTTGAATTTGTTTCTCTCTTCTGGGACATTTCTCCTCTTCTCATACAACCCTTTGACCGTTTTCCTCTTCCAACTCAAAGCCATTTTTGAGTGCTCAGAGAAGACGTTGGATTGATGAATTAATAAAACAACTGTGAATGAAGCAAAAAATATAACTGCAGGTTTTTGATGAGTGGGTGACAGTAGGCCTATAATATGGGTTAAATCTCCAAAAAGTTTTGCTTTTTTTTAATGGGTTGGCCAATAGAACATTTGTATTTCATTTATTTATTTTATTATACTGGCCCACTAAAGTTAATAATCATGGTGTGTTTTCAAAACACTAAATGTAGAGGAACACTGGGTCATTGTATTTAGTACTGTAAAGTTGTGAAAAAATGTCTTGTGCTGTACCATACTCTTACTTGAGAACGTCCTAGTCCAAGCACAGGTCATTAACTCAGTGGCACAGCTTTCAGCAGCAGATTCTTGGTCTATTTCATCTTTCCTTGCTAGCTCTTATATATATGTATATATATGTGTGTGTGTGTGGGGGTGTGTGGGTGTGTGTGTGTGTGTGTGTGTGTGTGTGTGGTTATGACGCCAACACTGTGGCCGAATAATGGTCATGCAAGACATTGTAGGAAACACATGGCACAGCCACTGTGCCAGGAAAACAAGTGCATTGCTAAATGGAACATTTTTCACACAGTGAAAGAGTATTTCAAAAAATGATCACAAATCAAAAGCAAAAACAACCACAGTTAAGGAAGTCATTGAAGGTAATCACAGTGTAAAACCAATACAGATTTTAGATGGCCCCGCTGTAAAGATTTCTCTGTGCCATATAGACAATATACTGCAAAAAAGGCAATTCATGTGACAGAACAATTTATTATCTATAATGGAAGGATACTGTACACAACGGTAAATATACATATGGAGGGTAACCTCCAAGTATCCCAAAAAGATTACCTTTATAAATAACTGCCTTCATTTACAAACCATGTTATGTCTTGTTATGTCTTGGTCTTATTACCACTGTATATGACTGGTCACTATGTTTGTCTGTCTTGAATTAAATAAACAAATAAAATAAAATAAAATAAATAAATAAAGAGCTACCTTCATTTTGAATTGCTAAAACTCTGTTCTTGGCAGACACCTGTATCTCAAGAGTTGTGTTTTTCATGGCAAGTACACATTTATTATTTACTACTTTTTTGCTATTCATGAATAACCACAATATACAGATTGTGAAAATTTCACTTTTTATTTTAACCAGATATAGGTCTCAAACAAACAAGCCAGTTACTTTTGAAACATGCTTTATTGTTTCTCACCACAAAGGGCACCCAGGAAAAATTATATGTATAAAACTTAAAATTTGGCTTTTCCAAAGGTAGAAACTAAAAATGTTTGAATAGTGTCCTCTATCACTCCATCATTGTGTTTTATCCAGGAGATTGTGTTGTTACTTGAGCTGTCCAAACTTCTACAGAACAGTTACAGCAAGATTTGCCATAGCTGTGGTCCGCTCCAATGTTCTTGCAAGCGTCAGAAATTAATAGCCCCCTTAGAGAGGCCTTTAGAACCTTTTGGATCTTCTAACCCCCCCGCAAAGAAAAACAAAAAAGACCATCAGCTCCACATCTGGTCCATCTCCTTCTCCTTTCTTAATCATATCATTGACACAAAAAATATATATTTATTTATTTATTTTTTTTGCCTCATTGAAACGTGTGGGAACCTTAGCCGGGAAAACGTGTACAGAGCCGTGCAATCAATGCTTGAAATCATTTTCCAGGACATTTTTAGTTAGATAATCACAGCATCCACAAAAAGATTATTATAAAAACTGCATACAAAAGAAGGTAAATATGCAGCATAAGGCTACACCTGGAGTTCAGTTATTTCGCACTAGCTCTAGTTATGTAGATCACCAAAAAAAAATTCTGAAACTCATGGCGAACCCAATCATGTCCACTTACAATTAACATACAAGTACTTAAAGTGGTTGCGAAAAGTATTCAGACCCCCTTAAATTTTTCACTCTTTGTTATATTGCAGCCATTTGCTAAAATCATTTAAGTTAATATTTTTCCTCATTAATGTACACACAGAACCCATATTGACAGAGAAACAAAAAAATGTTGAAATGTTTGCAGAATTATTAAAAACGAAAAACTGAAATGTCACACGGCCATAAGTATTCAGACCCTTTGCTCAGTATTTGGTAGAAGCACCCTTTTGAGCTAATTCAGCCGTGAGTCTTTTTGCGAATGATGTAACAGGTTTTTGACACCTGGATTTGGGGATCCTCTGCTATTCCTCCTTGCAGATCCTCTCCAGTTTTGTCAGGTTCAATGGTGGACGAACAATGGTGGACAAACGATGGTGGACAGCCATTTTCAGGTCTCTCCAGAGATGCTCAATTGGGTTTAAGTCAGGGCTGTGGCTGGGCCATTCAAAAACAGTCACAGAGTTGTCCTGAAGCCACTTTTTTTTTTCTTTTTAGCAAACTCCATACAGGCTTTCATGTGTCTTGCACTGAGGAGAGGCTTCCGTTGAGCCACTTTGCCATAAAGCCCCGACTGGTGGAGGGCTGCAGTGATGGTTGACTTTCTAGAACTTTCTCCCATCTCCTGACTGCATCTCTGGAGCTTAGCCAAGGCGGATCTTTTGGTTCTTCTTTACCTCTCTCATCAAGGCCAGCTCTAGGAAGGGTTCAAGTCATCCCAAACATTTAAGGATTATGGAGGCCACTGTGCTCTTAGGAACCTTAAGTGCAGCAGAATTTTTTTTCTGTCTCTGAGTTCTTCAGGCAGTTCCTTTGACCTTACAATTCTCATTTGCTCTGACATGCACTGTGAGCTAGTGATGTGACGTTCCGTATCGAGGCTTCGGCGCATGTACTGAGTAGGGGAGGGGACGTATTGAGGTCCAACGCTACATGATGAAGCAAGGCTGGAGGACCCCCTTCAATACTAGGAGAGACAGAAAAATGTGTATGCCCATGTATATGTGTGTGTATTTATATTAGTTAGCAGGGGCATTCTTGTGTATGCCTGCCTCATCTGTGCCCTGTGAGCGGGTGTTTTCCGCACACATACACACATATACACAGTGTGTGTGTGTATATATATATATATATATCCTCCTGAGACCTGGCGTCCTCATCTGTGGACAACACATTTTGGATTGTTTAGGCCACAGTGCAAATTTTTAGAAGAACAGCAACAAGAACATGTTCAATTTGGAATATTTTTAAGAGTTTAGAATATTTATTTTTTTGTTTATTTATTTTTTTTTAAATTTAATTATTTTATTTTTTATTTGTTTTTATTATTATTTTTATTGTATTTTACTTTTTTATTTTATTTGATTAAAGCTCGGGTCTCAGGTGGATATATATATATATATATACATACACACACACAGAATATTATATATATATATATATATATATATATATATATATATATATATACACACACACACACACACCCACACACAGAGTATACTGCCATCACTACAGTATACATGTTTTGCATACTTCTTGATTTTGCTGACAGTTTTATTCTTTCTGCAAAATGCCGCACACTTCAAATTCATGCAAACTGATATTTTTGTGTCCAGTAGATGTCCTACTAGAGCAAATGAAGCTTCAAGAAGCTTTGCGCTGAAGTGAACCAATTGGATGAAAGGCTTCAGTGCTTCATGAAACTTCATCTGCCCATCACTACTGTGAGTGGTAAGGTCTTATATAGACAGGTGTGTGGCCTTCCTAATCAAGTCTAATCAGTATAATCAAACACATCTGGACTCCAGTGAAGGTCTAGAACCATCTCAAAGATGATCAGAAATGAACAGCGCCCAAGTTAAATATATGAGGGTCACAGCAAAGGGTCTGAATACTTATGACCGTGTGATATTTCAGTTTTTCTTTTTTAATAAATCTGCAAAAACTTCAACAATTTTGTGTTTCTTTGTCAATATTGGGGTGCTGTGTGTACATTGACCTGTTACCGTTCCGACGGCCCGTCCTACTTTACAACTTCACATCAATGTACATACATTTCTGCGTCACTCACACAAACAATCTACACATCAAGCGAAATCTACGGCTCTCCTCTTTTCAAATATGCAATCAATTTTCACCTACAATCACCACAGTGCTGACAGGAAAGCCGTTTTTACAGAAAAGCCAAAAATATGAATATGGACTTCACTTAGCTTTGAGGGCTCTGGTTCTGTTAAACATAAACATATTCACACAAAGTTAGTCTCATTCACTCCATACAGGTCCAGAGAATATAATCCAGTCAGGAAGTTATGTCCACAAAATAAGTTAGATCCTCCATGTCCAATCTGCTGCAGGAAAGTATTACAAACGTGAAATCTGCTCTGTCACTTTTTTGCATTTCTTTTGTCAGTGTCAGGCATAATGAACTTCTCACAGTGCCAACTTTGTTCCTCAGTGCTAAACAAATGTGTTAGCTTGCGATTGACATCAAGGTTGGCCAATAAGGTGGGGGTTGTGTGTTACTGGAGTCCCAGACAGAGAATCAATGCTACAGATGAAGGTTTACGCCTCACTCTCCCCCTTGTAGAATCAACCAATTACATTACACACATTTAGTGATGTTTTTCCCTTACAGCCAGTGAGCAGCGGAACATGACGATGTAGGACACGCCATGGTTTGCTCTAAACAGTCGGAGCATGATGGGTGCGTAAAGACAGTGAGTGACTTGAGAGCCTTTTGTGTATCTGTAGATATTACTTCACTCCCTCTTAATTTTGTACTCTTGTTACTGTTATGGCTTTCTTTAGCATAAATCTTTATTTGTATTATTATGGATTATTTTGACCTAACCTTCATATTACCATGAATGAGTGCACTCAGAGGAGCCTCTAGAACTGAATAATTGGGAATGAACTGTCGACAGTATGGCTTTGGGTTGAGGAGTGGTCGGTTTACGTTTTCTCAAGCAGCATCTGGTAACACAAGGAGAGAACGTTTCACTTCTCCTTTGCATTGTTCTGACTCTGAGGGCAATTCATTTAGGCACTCCTTTCTCTATTCTTCACTATGTCCTGTGAATTTACTTGGAGGCGATTTGATGTGCAGATTGGGCCTTTGTCTAGTTTCCACACCAAACGGTCTGCAAGTTGTAACCACAAAAGATTTGGCTGTGACTCAACCAAATTTCACAGGGGTTCACACGGAAAGTCAAACTCCCAGTTATGATTTTCACTGGAAATGCCCCCCCTCCCCCCCTCAAATGACTACTACTATTACTTGATTTGGCAATTGACAGAGTATGCCCAACAGAGAGCACAGAGTTGAGGGATGTGGGAGACATGCAGTGTTCTGTTGATGTGCCTGTGACGGCATTTCAGGATTTTGAAAAACTTTGGGTTGAGAGTAGTGGGGATGTGTTAGTTACTGAATGTTTGTACTGGTCAAATCAGTACTCTGCTATTTCTGTGTCTAACCCACAGTCTCTGCAGGCTCCTGTTCTATTTTTAGATGCTCACCCCTACATAGCGTTATCTAAACCAAAAGAAGTTGAGTGGACTGGGGTGGGGTTGTTTGTTGAGCAATGCTTAGCTGCCAATGATTGGGCACAGACCAGTGACGTCACTGTTTCATTCTCTCACTCTGCTCAGGCCTGGAGGATGGGCTATCCCTCCTCCCTCCAGGCATCCCGGTGTGTTTGGGTGTTCCCTGATAACAGTGCTGAGACAGGCTGTTTTTTGTCCCAGGCTGAAGCAGAAGCTATACCAGAACTGGGGGGTATTCCAGCTGATCTCTGGGCGAAAGGCCCCACAGATGTAGGCCTCATACACCATTGTCAGCCAGTGGTAATCACGCCTAGATCTAACGTGCGTCCCTGTAGGCCTCAATACCCCCTTTGCCCTGAGGCTAGGGCAGGTATAGCTCCTGTGTTCAATGATTTGTGCAAAGCAGGTGTTATTGTCCCAAGTGAATCTGGGGGCATTTGAAGCCCAATTTTTCCAGTCAAAAAGCAATGTGAGCCTGGTGAACCTCAAAAATGGTGATTCACAGTAGATTTTAAAGCTGTGAATGAAGCAGTTGAGCCAGTTGAGCCAGTTGCTGCGGTGGTTCCAAACCCATATATAATTCTATCACAGATTCCACCTGAAGCAAAGTTTTTTTCTGTGGTTGATTTGGCAAATGCTTTTTTTCTCAGTCCCAGTGCACAAGGACTCTCAATTTTGGTTCTCTTTTGAATATGATGGCAATCTGTACAAATTTACTAGGATGTGTCAAGGTTTCATTCATGCTCCCACGTGGTATAATGCAGCGCTGTGTGATTCATTAACTCCACTTGAGTTGACCCAAGGCACATGTCTATTGCAATATGTCGATGACATTCTTTTGTGTGCTCCTACTGAGGAACAGTGTAAACGTGACACAGTGTCACTTCTGAAACATTTGCATGCCGATGGCCACAAGGCTAGCCTTTCCAAATTGCAATTTGTTAAAAAGGAAGTCACTTTCCTGGGTCATGTGATTTCTGAAAAAGGCAAAACTATTCCTACCAAACGGGCTGCAGCCATTCAAAACATTCCAAACCCTCAAACTAAAAAACAGCTCATGTCATTTCTAGGTATTTGTTCTTACTGTCGACAGTTCATTCCCAATTATTCAGAGTTCTAGAGGCTCCTCTGAGTGCACTCATTCATGGTATTACAAAGGTTATGTCAAAATGATCCATAATAATACAAATAAAGATTTATGCTAAAGAAAGCCATAACATTACTAAGGTGTTTGTGTTTTTGACCTATCAGATGCGCTCATCAGCTCATGCGCTCATCAGCTATTACCACATTTTGCACAAAACAAAGAAATGGTACAAGACCTTTTCATCATTTTTGGACATTGACTTTGTGAAGGCCTTAATTCTCTATAAAGGACACAGTAGATCAAAGGGTAAAATCCCTTTATGCACCAAAAGGCTTTTAGAGAAACTTGTCTTGGAGCTGGCAGAGGCAGGACCCATCAGAAGACAGCAGGAAGAAGCCATAATCTTATATAGTGCGTTTTCAGTTTGCAGTGCGTGTTTGTTTACTATATATTTATTTTGACTATATTGTATAAACAAGTCGTAACGACTGACAGGAGGGACCAAAGAGACAGAACTCGGGGAAAGGTTTAACAGTGTTTATTTACAGATTTACAAAGTGCAATATGACGGTAGATCGATCGGTGAATTGAGAGTGGAGTGTTTGCCGTGGTCCAGAAGTAGAGCGGGAGTAGCAGAGTCTGAGACGAGATGAACAGCACCGGTAGAGGAGAGCAGAGTCGGAGACTGAAGAGCGGAGTGGATCCAGAGAGCAGAATCTGGTGAGGAGCAAAAGTATCCAATTTAGCAGGAGTCAAAAAGTGAAAAAAAAAAAAAAAAAACATGAACTGAGGCAAACAAAGTGTACCACAAAGATGCACAGACAATCTGGTGCTGAGTGTCAGGTCCTGGCTCCTCTTATCCTCCCCAGGTGCAGCTGATTGCGTATTAGGTCCAGGTGTGGACGGGAGGAGCCAAACTCTCCGCCCAGGCTCAGACACAGAAGGGAGGGGACAAAGTGCAAAAAAGGGCGCAGGACTGACAGGTAGTGATGGTGAGATGAAGCCCCATGAAGCATCGACACTTTTAGTCAACTGTGCCGACACATGTACCGACACTTCATAAGGATTCATTTACTCTATGGCACCATCAAGAGGTCAATAAAATATTATAATTATTGCATTTTTTCCAAACGTTCCCCAAATGTCTCCATTTGGATAAGTTTGGAGAAGTTTGAATAAATTTGGATACATCAAAAGTCCCTTCATAAAACGCCTGGATTTACTAATGATAAAATGAGTGTAAAAATCTCATTTTTATAGCTATTGTCCTCAAATTTGAAATGTGAGTGCTCAACAATATTTTCAGATGAGATATAGTGTATTTTTGCCCCAGCTACTTACTGCAGCTTTCTACACCTTCATTTTAACAAAAGATTTAGGCAAAGATGAGAAAAATCATTTTTTATGTGTGTTCCAAAGTGTATAAATGCTCAGCAGACAGTACAATGATTCTGACACCTGTGGGTAAAACTATAGGGTGTTACCTTTACAAAGACCCCAAACTTGTTTATATACTACTGAGGGTTCAATTACGGTCATTATTTTAATTTAGAGAGGTCAGAAGAAAGGCAATTTCACCAAATGACACAGAATTCTAAGGGGATAATGAGGAAAAAAGAACTTAAATGACTTTAGCAAATGGCTGCAATATAACAAAAACTGAAAAAAAATAAGGGGGTCTGAATACTTTCCATACCCACTGTAAGTGTTGATGGCTTTCTTAACAGGTAAGATTAAACAATATAGGTGGGGGATCCTCACCCAAGACATGTTGTGCAAAATAAATGTAATTTCCTGCAATTTGGTGGATTTTAGAGGTTTCTCAAAAATGTAACTACCCTTGTTACTGTATTGGTGGCAATCTGATATTCAATAATGCAAAGCAAAGTGTGGAGACATTTTCAAGGACAAAACTGATATTTCCCAGAACATCTGGCCTTTCCCCCCCTTTTTTCATCAGTTTTGAAATACATCTGAAAAACAGGACAATTATTTTCCAGGTTTTTCTGAAATTCCAGTACACGTGAGCAGTGTTGGGCATCTTACTTCAAAAATGTAATTAGTTATAGTTACAAGTTACTTCTCCCAAAAAGTAACTGAGTTAGTAACTCAGTTACTTTTTGGGAGAAGTAACTAGGCAAAGTAACTATGCCGTTACTTATTATGTTAAAACAATAAAAACACAACAGATGTGAACCTTTAACATTTATGTCACTTTAACAGATTGCCACTATATTGTATTTGTTTACAAGTAAATTATAGACTGTATCAAAAATAAAAAAATATATAAAAAAATGTTATTTGAAGTGCAAATAAATCAACATGTCATGCAATTTCAGACAACTGTACTTCAAATATTTTCTTCATTATAATACTGAAAAAAATCATTGCAATGTATTGCAAAACTAAGGCATTCAAATGTAAACCATGTAAAATAAGACAAAACCTTTAAGCTTTTCTGGCCACACACTGTAATTCTCTGCCCAGTATTCAAATATTAATCACTCTCATTTCAACATAATCTGAACTTTATCCAACTCTTTAACATTCATTAAAAGATTCACACAATCCCTCTAACACATATCTATTCCTTTAATTATCTATCTATCCATCCAATCAGCTGTTGATGCACGTGTGCTCAGGACATCATTTCCCATCATGCATTAAGCGTTTGTACAATCAAAAAAATGAATTGTGGCTGTTACTTTTACTAAAGTGTATTTTGTAGTTTTTATTTAAACACTTTGATTTTTCACATATTTTTGACATGCTTGTGTAAATATTATGAAATACATTCAATATTTGGCATTACTCAAGGCTGTATGCAAGGGATTACTTAACACTCTTAAGTAAAATGTTTGAGTTATGTCCTTCTGGGATTCCGTATTTGATTTGATTTTTTTGCCCGCTCAAATGTGAGCACACACGCATGCGCTAATTTCACCTGCCCTGATCAACGAGACCTGACCATCTTTGGAGTTTTCTCTCAAATTTATTGGTAAATAAAACTTTATTAACTTTGATATACTTTATATCGTTATTTATCCAGACATTTCGGCTGTATATAATATTCATGATTCGTCACGAGCATGTATTGAACGCTAAATTGAGGGAATAGTTTGGTTAGCATACTTTTTGCACTACAGACTGGGGCTGCTGCACGTGCTACACTGGCGTGGGGGAGAATGGGAAGAATGTATGAGCGCGGGGCGGACCGGTCGGTCGGTGGGTGTGTGTGTGAGCGGAGACCAGCGGAGGCCAAATGAAAGCTGTAGTGATGCGTGCGAAGGCGGCGATGGGCAGGCACAACCGCCGCAATGACGTGACTGCGGAGCCTCGGGCTGTATCCCGGTGAAGAGGGAGACTGAATAAGGAATTCGGCTATTATCTTTTCGTAAATACTTCGATAGGGTTTGAGCATGCAGGATCACTCCTGCCGTTGTATTACAAGTAGAACAAATAATAAATCTTCCCTCCATTTTGTAATAAGATTTTGTTTGCATATTTTAATGATCAAATCAATTAGTTTTATGTATAGAGTTATCATGAAATTATTGAACATGTATCTAATGTAGTCTTTTATAAGACAAGATAAAATTACCTACACAGATAGAAATTTGTGAAATTTGGATTTTATAAACTTTCAAATGTGGGTTTTAGTAGTTTTGTATTTGGAGGGCCAATGTGCAGACAGATAAAGCTCATAAAGCACAAGATTATAGCTAAATAGCTAATTTATTACACAGTCCAATTATACATGGTGAGCTTCAAAGTTTGAGAATCCAGTTTCAGAAGGCAGTGCTATAAAATAACAAAAATATTAATTAAAATATTTAAAATGCTATTGAAAAATATATGTCTTATGCTTTGTCTTTTTTCCACAGATGTGCTGATGTGGCAGTGTAAATTGTGCCAGAAGGTGGTGTCAACAAGGACGCGTTTGTTTAGGCACTACAAGTTAGTTCATGTTTCCAGACCATTATATCCATGTATTGCCCGTGTACTTTCAAGACTTTTAAAACTCTTTATAGCCATACAAGCAGAGTACATCCACACAAAAACACATAACTGTTGCAACATTTAGCTGCCATCTGTGTACATTTAGTGGTCTTGCTACAGAAAAAGAGTATTTTTCTCATATTAACACTCATCTAAAAAGTAGTGAGACAGTGCATTGTATGTTTAAGGGTTGCTCTTACCAAACAAATATCTATGGTACATTCAAGTCGCATAAAACCCGGAAGCACACGCCATACACCTTAGAAGACTTTAAACCAGGGATTGTGAACACCATTGAAAGCCAAACCTCAGCTTGTGTTGCTTCAGAAGGGACCCTTGCTGATGACAGCAATGCAGGTGGTGATGACACTGAAGCCACTGACATAGAGGATAAAGGCTTGTCAGATGTTATAGAGTTGAACTTAGCATCTCTTTTATTGAAGCTTGAAAACTGCTATCATGTTCCAAGTGTTGCAATTGATGAACTGCTTTCTGAACTTCATTATTTGATCAGTTCTGCATCTGTGCCTATATCAAAGAAGATCATCACAGATACTCTTGGAAAACATAACATCTGTGCAGACCACCATGTCATTGAAGAACTGAGTTGCACAATATCATCTAATCCTTTGTTAAAAGCTATAGCAAAAGAAGGCCCACTTGCTACTTCTTACAAGCGCAAACAGTATGACAAAAAACACTTTCAAGTGATTGAACCAGTCGAATATATTCTTAATTCTCAAACCCAGCGTTCTTTCCAATATGTTCCCATCCTGAAGTCATTACAGCAGTTACTTCACCAAAAACATATTTTGCAAAACATTGTTGATAGTCACAAGGAACATCAGTCAGTTAATGAGAAACAATATAGGTCTTTTCGAGATGGTCGAAATTTTCTGAACAATGAATTCCTTGTGGGGCAAGAATTAAAAATCTCTTTGTGCTTATACATTGACGACTTCAAACTCTGCAATCCGTTAGGCACATCACGGAAAAAACATAAACTTTGCTCTGTTTATTGGGTTATTGGAAATCTCTCTCCTGGAAGTCATTCAGCATTGTCTTCAATATATTTAGCATTGTTGTGCAAAAGTGAGGACCTAAAGACATTTGGGTATCAAAAAATATTTGAGCCTCTTTTGCAAGATCTTGTTGTACTGGAGAACAAGGGTGTTTTCATTGATCACCTGGGGACATTTGTGAAAGGGACAATTCAATATGTCGTTGCTGACAACCTTGGAGCTCATGGACTAGCAGGTTATGTTGAAAGTTTTTCTGGGGAATACTTTTGTAGATTCTGCACGGCTTCTCGTTCGGAAATTGAGTCTTCAGAAACAAACATAAATGACTTCAAATTGAGAACAGAAGAAGTCCATCGAGAACATGTTGCTGCAGCAACTGAGCAGAGAGTAGCCTGTTGTGGAGTGAAAAGTACTTGTGTTTTGGCTGACTGTCTCTCTTTCTTCAGGGTTACTGAAGGATTCCCTCCTGATCTCGCCCACGATCTCTTCGAAGGCATTGTGCCATTTGAATTAGCTGAGTGTTTCAAAATACTGATTGGTAAAAAGTATCTAACCTTTGACAGTTTAAACCAGCTAATTCAGTTCTTTCCATACAGATGGACTGACCAAACAAATCGCCCCCAGAAATTGCCTCACACTCTTTTAACTAAAAAAACAGTGGGTGGTAATGCTCATGAAAATTGGTGTTTAAGATTGTTACCACTACTCATTGGACATTTTATCCCTGAAGATGAGCCAGCCTGGCACTTCCTCCTTGATCAGAAAGATATTGTTGAGCTGATTGTTTGCCCTGTTCATATAGATGACACCATTGCTTTTTTGCAGAGTAAGATTTTTGACCACAGTCAAAGATTCAAAGAAGTTTTTCCTGATAAATGACCATTGCCAAAACACCATTTTGTATCTCATTACCCGTCTCTCATTCGTATGTTTGGCCCTCTTGTCTTGTTGTGGACAATAAGGTTTGAGTCTAAGCACACGTTTTTTTAAAAATGTTGCCAGACACACTAACTGCTTTAGGAACATAACTCTATCTTTAGCTAACAAGCATCAGGTGATGATAGGCCATTATTTGCATTTATCTGCTGGTGAAAAAGCAACTCTGCAAGTTACACATGTCTCACCTGTGCCTGTTGAAGTTCTCAAACATGATATTGCACTTTGCTTCTCTCAGAAATACCCAGACATTTCTATTGTACATTTTTCTCAGAGTGTTACAGTTGATGGCATTAACTACAAAAAGGGCATGATTATTGTACATGGATCATTAGCTGGTCTGCCACAATTTGCAGAAATAGTACAACTCTGTGTTTTGGTAGAAAAGTTGGTACTGGTTGTTAAGAAACGTGCTTCGTGGTACAAAGAACACTTCAGATCCTGGATCCGCCGGAAAGGGAACTCAACCTGCTGGAATTAGGTGACCTCCTGGATCGGAACTCAGCGAATACAAAGTTGGACCCTGGCGAATGGTGACACTAAAAAGATTCATCCACTGTTGAGGTAAATTTTCTTGTGACTTCAAAACTTTGTAACAAAGTTTTTGTAAATGTAGATTTTAGTTTCACTCTGTTTATTCTTTTTTTTTTAGTAATTGTTACAAAACATTTTGAATGAACAAATCAAAAATGTCTCCTAAAATGTATTCAATGTTAGGGGTGTAACAATTCAGAAATCTCATAACTTTGATTCAGTATCCGCAATTGTATCAAATGTTCACTTCATTATTCCAAATTTGGCAAGTAAAAAATTTAATAAATTTGACTTGTAAATTATTTTTAAACTAAAGCAAATTGCACAACGGCCTTTTCAAGGCATTTGCCTCAATTGTTTTAAGAAATGCATGTGTTACAAAATCTAAACTGTCATTACAGCTGCATTTGAAACACAGAGGCAGCAGCAACAATATCAAAGACATCTTGATGCAGGGGCGAAATAGGGGAATGTAAATTATTTACTGATATTGAGTAGGATATATATATATATATATATATATATATATATATATATATATATATATATATATATATATATATATATATATATATATATATATATAAATAATTTTTTATTATTATTTTTTTTTTAAATTTTTTTTTTTTTTTTTGGGCAGAATAACATGAGCACAATGACTGACCCAACAAAACTTCTTGTGATCCTTGGAAAAAACAATGTAGTCAAACTTGCTTTACCATCCGGAATACCAAAGACTTTGGAAGACCTTAAAATGGAGATTCAGAAGCAATGTTCCCTAACAGGAGATTTTAGACTACAGTACATGGACAATGACTTCAATGAATTCCTGAATCTCACCTCCACCACTGAATTAAAGAACATGGACAAAGTTAAAGTAGTAATCAGTGCATGTGTCCCAGAGCCTGACCTAGAAGTTCCAAAGACAACATGTTCTTCATTTTGTAGCCCCAACTCCAGTCCTGGCTCCTGTAGGTGGTCTGTTGATACGGATATTCTTTCATCCTCAACTGACTCATCTCCTTCCTCATCTCATTCTTCCTCCAGTCTCAGAATTGATCCTTGGCCTAGCACTTTTACTTTGCCCACTTTTAGTTACACGGTAGATTTGCAGCTAAAAAAAGCCAATGATGAATTTTTAAAGACTGGAGCTCTTTTCACCCTGCCACCCAAGTTAAAAAGTGACATTATGCAAAGCTTGGCTTCTGAAATTCTTAGGTACAAACCATACCCTTCTGATATAGAATTTGATGATGTCTGCAAAGCGCTGATTGGTACATACCCATTCTTAAGAGAGTTGGGCTCAGAGACTGGTTATTCAGCCTGGAAAATAACTTTGAAGCAGAAGATGGGTAACTACCGAAGCAACCTTAGAAATATGGGATGCAATGAGCTAAAGATAAATTCCCTTAAACGTAGAGGTGATGTAAATGTCCATCCAAATCAGGTTAAAAAGGCTCGTAGAGCAGAAGTCAACTTTTGCCCAGATTATCAGAAAGTCAGGAGGAAGATAGGGTGGCTCTCCTCTCTGAAGTCCAGAAAAGGAATAATGATGAATTAATCAAAAGAAAGATGGAGAAAACTTTTCCACACAGGAGACAAGAAATCGTTCGAGACATGCCTTTCATTGCAGATTTCAAAAGTAGATGGCCTGCACTCTTTTCTCATCGAGAGGTATGTCATGTTGGCTTGCAATGCTGTTGTCATTAGAACATCTCATAAATGGCATGTTCACACAACAATCATAAAGTCTAATGTTATGGTTGGAGAAGACAATACTGACACAATTTTTTTGTACTGAAATAATTGAACTTACAAGAAGTACCTCTGAGGCTAGGCAACAAATTCTACTAAAATACAGTTTAGATAATTACATCTAAGACTTTCCTAGAAATAAAAAAAATAAAAATCATAAATGTCATCCCAGTTTGATGAATTTTTTACATTTATAATTTTTCTTCCTCATTGTAAACAATGACATACTTGGTAATTACCTTAGCAACCATGTTTTACACTGGGCCAAAATTAAGAATTGTTAATTTGACAAAATTACATCAGAACACACATTTCTTTTTAAACTTTTGCAGATAAAAAACATTTTAAACACCACCAAGCTTACAGGCTATATACATTTGTAATTTGGTATTTGGGGCAGGAAAAAACATAATTTAAATACATTTTTATTTCACTGTCTTCTAGATTAATGCAGAGTTCAGACGAATCACCACAATGCCATTGGCCTCAAAGTTCATGTCACAGCTGGATCTTTATGCTCCTAAACTGATGAAAATCTTTAGAAAGAAGGGAGGAAAACCTGGACGGAAGATAACAGAAATCATGACAGGAATTAATGAGGTTTGTCATTTTAAACTTGGAAATAATTTCATTACTAAGAAACCACCACTTTCATTTTATTAAAATCTATTTAAATAGTGTACACAGCAGGGGTCTCTGACTTGTCGCTCAGGAGCTACTAGTTGCGCTCCACATGCTGTATTGAATAATTAAAATTAGATCTAACACATGCCCTATATAACCACTGTAAATGTATATTTAGCTAGCTAAAGATGTTTGTATGTTTCCAACTAAGGCTTACTATTGCTGTTATATTGACAATGTTTTCTTACAACCGTAACTGTTATTTTTGTTTGTGTCTCTCTAGGAGATAAAGGTTGTATTATGTGTGCCTTGAAAACATTTCCAATAAATTAGTTACTATTTATAAATGGATGTATTAGACTGTTAACATCTCAACATAATGGTTTTTAACAATATATTTTGTACAGCTAACCAGCTAACATTAATACAGTCTTTATAGGATATTTTTTTGTTTTTATAAAAATTGTAAAAAAACATTTATAAATGGTGGTCACAGAATGTCTTTAATCCAAAAAAGTGTGCCGTCGCTTAAAAAGTTGAAAAATACTGTGTATTAAAGTATAAAAAAGTTGATATTTAAAATTTTACTTTTTAAGTTTAAATCAGAATATTATTGTTATTGTATTTTTTAAAAATATAAAATGGTTTTAACATTTGGCACATATAGAACATACAGAATGAATAAAGTAGCGTTAAAGTATGAAATCTCTGCATAGGTCCTAATTTACTCCCAAATTTAATTTTATTTATTTATTTATTTTTCAGAGAGACTCCATTGACCAAAGAAGATATTGTACGCTGAAGGCCCTTTCTGTTTATCTGAATGAAGATCCAAGCAACATGATAAAAGAATATGTAGTAAGTTTATTGTATGAAATGTTAATTTTAATAATAATAATAATAATAATACTATTTTGAGGAAAATATCAGAATTTTACTTACTTATTGTTAATGACTAATGGTTTTAGTATAACGTATCTATGGGTGTAAAGATTTATTTGTGTCCAGCAGAAAAGCATATTTTGGTATTTAGTCTTATAAAGATGGACCCCTGGTGTTGGGTCTTAGTCACTGTCCGCATCAAAGGTGAGACAACTACAGTCCTCTTATTTCCTCACCCCCACCACCACCACACCTGTGTCCCTCATTCTTTAAGTCGAGAATGTTTATATCTCTTATAAAAAGAATACGTTGATGTTATTGGAAAAAACTTGTACAGTGAACCTTTGTTTATGGTGGGGGTTTACGTTCTGAATATAACCTGGGATAAATGAAATCCGTGAAATAGTGCTGTAGCGTATTTTTCTACTGAAGGCTGCGCAGGAGTGTTTCTCAGAAAGAAGAACATTGTCATGGGTCGTGGTTGGTAATCTTTCTTTTTCTGAGCAAGAAGATTTTTATAAACAGACATGACACCTTCCATTAAGTTTGAGAACTGTTATGAATGACATGACACAAGTTCAATTCTTCTGACGATCTAGAACAATTAAAGTAAAATTATTCCTGATGCTGTTTTTTGTTCACTTCTGGGAAACTTGACTTGCTTTTGTAAGCGATACTTAACAATGTTGCGTCATCCGGTTGCATGCAACTGCACTGAGTAAATATGAATGTGTTTTATTTATATTAAGTTACTGTAGTGATGTTAATTCTATTTAATGGTATTTAATACAAATTACTTAATATGTTTGAATTAGGGTTAAGAACGCGAATTCTTAAGATTTACCTAAGCATCTTGAGTAATTACTATTAAGTATTTTATAAAGGGATTACGCAATGCATTTATGTAGTTTGCACCCAATAAGGTTGAGTATTAACTATGTAATGAAAATATCTAGTATATATTTAATCCATCTACATAGACCCTATTGAAGTATGTTAAGTATGTACTATATAAGCATACTTTACAACAATTACTCAATGTGATTGCGTACAACCGGATGACGCAATGCTTTTAAGTAAATCCAAAGAATTATTTTTTTGAGTGCATCTCAAACAAGCCTTTTATCTCACCCCGAGCCGCGTTGCAGCTCCTCGGCTGAGAGACTCTGATGAAGAGAAGAGTGAACTGAACTAAAAGTAACGCGCCACATTTTATAGTCAGTAACGGTAATGGCGTTAGGACGGTGGGAAAAGTAATTAGTTACATTACTCCGTTAGTGAAAAAGTAACGCCGTTATTCCCAACACTGCGCGTGAGAACCCTCATGTGTTGGTTTTTTTTTTCAGTGACACATGAGAAACATAGGAGCTCATTGGTCATTAACTGGTTCAGATTGAACAAAATCAATTCCCCCACTTCAGATTGACAATGATGCTTTTTTTCAGTCCTTGCATTATTAGGTTGAAGTGCCACAAGCTGGCAAAGGACCTACCAGAAAACAAATTGTAGCCTATGTCTTCATTTCCATTTTTCATCCTAAAATGACTCTTGTCTGAAATTGAAAGTCTTTGTGGTCATGAAACTCAATGGGTGTCTTCTTTTATCTCCCACATTCACCAAGAGTTCAGGGAGTGTCTTTTATAGAAGTCCCTTACTTTT
This sequence comes from Periophthalmus magnuspinnatus, assembly GCF_009829125.3. Classification (NCBI taxonomy): domain Eukaryota; kingdom Metazoa; phylum Chordata; class Actinopteri; order Gobiiformes; family Gobiidae; genus Periophthalmus; species Periophthalmus magnuspinnatus. The sequence continues at coordinate 20,472,507 of NC_047135.1, read as the reverse complement.
TATTACTGCCGAGCTCCTAAATCTCAGAGTTGGCTAGCTTTAATTAGCAGAGGTGAAGGCGAGGGAGCTTCGAGCGCTCTGTGGATAGCATACACTTTCACTGTCGCTCGCAGGGACCACTCACTGAACCCAGAAGCTTTTCACCATGTCAAAAGGGAACCATAGGAAGTTTTATCTTTAATAATATAACCGTGTAGATAAAAGTTCATTTGACAGTTGCTAGTTCAATCCCCACTTCCAACACTGAATTTGTGGGAGGGAGAAGCGGGTAGAGAACAACAGAACAGACATTTACATAATGCCAATATTAATTGATATTATAAAGATGAATCAAATACAGTACATTTCTGAATTTAAAAAAAAAGAAAGAAAATTGAACATGAATAATTTGTGGACAGTCTAGCACATACATGGGCAAACTACGGCCCGGGGGCCACACATGGCCTGCTGAATGTGACCAAATTATATTAAAATAGGTAAAGGTTAACCTTGTTCAATGTTTTTTTTTTTTTTTCTGCTGTGTTTATTTAACTGGAATTGAATAAATTAATGATTAATTAAATTGATGCATTTGGAAAACAATTTGTACAATGAGCCTTGCATATTCATGTATGTCACAGGCCAAATATCTAATGCAATATATACATTATATTGTGTGTATGTATATATATATATATATATATATATATATATATATATATATATATATATATATATAGCTGAGTTATTTACATTTCTTTTTGTTCCTACACATTTCCATATGACAGGTTTGATGTGTTTTGTGTATATATCAAATGTAGAAAGTGGTAAGGATAAAGAAAACAAACGAGAAAAATTAGGTGTGTCCAAACTTTTGACTGGTAGTGTACATTGACAGTCTGCTCAGAAATGAGCTGCCCTTGTGTTATAGGGGAATGGCGTTCAATGAGTTAGAACAGGGCCACATGTGTCCAGCCATCTTGATGCTCATAGGATAGGTCATAATTTGTCTGCAAATTGCATACTCAAGGACAAGTTTCATAGTAAACTATTCCCCTAGGGCAGTACTAGTCTAGGTCTCCTCCTCTCTGGGCAGTATAAACTGCTCCTCAGACCAGTATGTTCAGACAGTGAAAGTTGAATGGTAGCCAGAACTATTGTCCATACAGACACCATACATATAAAGAAGTAGGCTAAGTTAGGGTTTCGGCCCCAGCCAAATGAAGCTCATCGAGGCCAAAGGTTATAGAGCAGACAAAAGGGAACTTTTTGCAATTACGGCCAGATTTGGTGAGGTAGAAATGTGTAGAGGACGACCATTCGGCCTGATCATTCTGTGAACCATTAATATTTAATGCAAATGATCTATTTAATTATGTTTTACTTTTTTTGTATTGCAATGGCTTTCACCTTTCAAAACCAAATGAATGATACACAGATTATAAATATGAAAAAGTGAACATTTAAATTGTGGTTTTGATAATCACAGTAAAATAAATTCACTGAGATGTTAGAATTGATTTGTCTCAGAAGGCAACAAATAACTTTCCTGCACGAATGTGAAGGGTGAAGCTGAGATCTGACTGTAGGAAATAGGCCAGGTCTGGCTCAAAGACAGTGATTTTGAGGCGCAAAATGTTACAGTACACGTCACAGTAAAAAGTTCATAACTGAGAATGTCTTCTCAAACAAATATGTCAACCCAAACAAACTCATCATTTTCTTAGCAAAGGTCTGAATTTTGTTAAACCTGTCTTAATCCAGTTGGCGATAAAAGTCAGCGAGAGGGCGCCTCAGATTTGCAGCCATCTTCTGGTGAAATATAATATTGCTTGTAGATGTGTTTTACACTGGTCAAAAGTGCTGATGGGCCAGACATATTTATTTTTATTCCAGAGGCTGTGGGCCAGTGGAAATTTGTACACAGGCCACAATTGACCCCCAAGCAGCTAATGCTATCATTTTAAGACCAAAATGATGCCTGGGCAGTTACAGAGAAGCGATGGTTGGACACCAATGCTCACTACCTATTTGCAGGTTAGATGTGTCCATTTATATATACCTTATGTTCGAAGTCTTTGCTAACAAACAATTCTGGCAATAAAATTTCACACAATACTCAAAAACACTGCTAAGGGCTGTCCGGTCCCTGTATGACCAGAGCAGGAGCTGTGTTCGCAGCAAGTCAGACCTATTCCCGGTGCATGTTGGACTCCACCAGGGCTGCCCTTTGTCACCGGTTCTGTTCATTATATTTATGGACAGAATTTCTAGGCGCAATTTCAAGGGCTGGAGGAGGTATGGTTTGGGAACCACAGGCTCTCAACTCTGCTATTTGCAGATGGTGTTGTCCTGATGGCTTCATTGAGCCAGGACCTGCAGCAGGCAATGGGGTGGCTGAGTGTGAAGCGGCTGGAATGAGAATCAGCTCCTCTAAATCCGAGGCTGTGGTTCTCAACCGGAAAAAAGGTGGCTTGCCCTCTCTGAGTGGAGAGTTCAAGTATCTCGGGATCTTGTTCACGAGTGAGGAAAGGATGGAGCGTAAGATTGACAGACAGCGTCTGCAGTGATGCGGTCGCTGTATTGGTCTGTTGTGGTAAAGCTGAGTCGAAAGGAAAAGCTCTCAATTTACCAATCAATCTATGTTCCTACCCTCACCTATGGTCATGAGCTCTGGGTAATGACCAAAAGGACAAGATCATGGACACAAGCGGCCGAAATGAGTTTCCTCCGCAGGGTGGCTGGGTGCTCCCTTAGAGATAGGGTGAGGACCTCGGTCACACGTGAGGAGCTTGGAGTAGAGCCGCTGCTCCTACATGTCGAGAGGAATTAGCTGAGGGGGCACAGGCATCTGCTCAGGATGCCTCCTGGATGCGTCCCTAGGGAGGTGTTCTGGGCATGTCCCACCGGGAGGAGGCCCCGGGGAAGACCTAGGACACGATGGAGGGACTATGTCTCTCAGCTGGCCTGGGAATGTCTTGGGGTCCCACCGGAGGAGCTGGAGGACGTGTCTGGGGTGAGGGAAGTCTGGAAGTCCCTGCTTAGACTGCTGCCCCGGATAAGCGAAAGAAAATGGATGGATGGATGATGCTTGGGCAGTTACAGACAGAGAGGCGATGGTTGAACACCAACGCTCACTTCCTATTTGCAGGTTAGCTGTGTTCATTTATATATAGCCAATGTTCGAAGTCTTTGCTAACAAGCAATTCTGGCAATAAAATTTCACACATTACTCAAAAACTCTGAATTGCTTAATTAACGCAACTCTAGTTCTTTGGGTGTGCGGGCCTGGGTTGGGACGAGACGTGCAGGATTGCACTGGATTTTTCATGTAAATGCCATACTTGGTTAATACATTATTACAGAAATAGTGGAACAAGTGGTTGTGGTTTTGTGATCAGAAACCTAAATGTAAGTTTGTGCCACCTTGAGTGGCCTGTGTAATTTCCACTAGTTGGTGACATCACAAGACACTGCCCTGATTACAGCCAGGGGTTTTTGGAAAAAAAAAATACCTGGCTGCAGGGGCGGAGTTTAAGGTGTGGCCTGTTCAACAGTGATTACCCACTCTGGTTCCAGAAGTGAATTTTCCATTAATTTTTCCAACAGACATAATGAAAAATCCAGGCTAACCAACCATATGGTGACTACTTTAGAAAAAAAAACACATTTAAAATGCAAGATCCCACAAAATACTTAAATAAGTTAGGCCTTATGGTCATTAATTACCATACAGCTGATTAGCCCTGAGCAAGCTTTCAAACAAATTTACTTTACTTTACTTTACTATTTACAGAGGGTGGGTGGTGGTACTTCTGGTTAGGTGGGAATCCCAATTCCTTTCCATGTTGAATTTGGGAAAAGGTTTGCAGCAAAAATTTGATATAAAGTAGGTTCATTGGTATAAAATGTTCAAATTCGCTAAGTTAACAATGCTCCTGTTCTCTAGGAGTCTTTAAAATGGCTTTGTAGTCCATATAGAATTTATTTGCTGTCAGGATTATCAGCCCCACGCAAAATAATACAACCCTTCCAAAATAAGGTGAATACGTCTAGACACCGCCGCGCTTCTCTCACTCTCTTCTTTAGTCCACAGGCACAGCCCAGCTCTACTTGAAACGTGGTTATGGGAGGAGTTTAGGTGTTTAGTCCCACTTTAAATCTATACTGTGTTTTTGATAATATGGCCCAAGGGCTAAGCTCAAAAATGTTGATGTAAAGTAACATATAGTGCAACATGCTAAGGGCTAAGGAACTGACTGCAGGCTAGGGAGAGACTGGGATATTTAATAGAGAAATGCTAGTAAAAATAAATGCTTTGACTGCTGCTCGATTTCCCGTCTGTATTTTTATAAACCTGTCTTGTGTTGTCTTAATGTACTCTGCTCATACTCTGACAGCTCGTAGGATTTAATGTACTTTTGAGATATAAATAATACTAAGCTGACAGGGGGTATACTATACCCGGCAGCCTCTCAAAACAGATACACTACCTTTGTGGAATATTTGAAAAGGAAGTAGGTATTTAGAATGTACCCATGATAGTAATTGTACATACTAAACTGCACTGGTGACTGTTGTTCTGGACAATGAGATTAAGTCCCTCATTCATCAAGGGTTTGCTCATGTGTTAAACTGGAGCAAAAACCCAACGCAGTTTCTCACAAGAACGCTTAAGGAAATGCTGCACAATTTTGTTCCTATGAGTGAATGAATATCTACAATGGAGGGTTTTTTGCATACTGCACAAAATTTGAGGCACAACTTTGTCATGGTTTAGTGTTTGTTTTTGTAAAGTATTACTTTTGGCTCATGTTATATGCATTATTCAGTGGAAAAAGAAAACTATAAAATCTGTCAACTACACAAAAAGTCTAGTCTGAAGGAAGGAGCTAACTACACTGAAACTAAAACCACCAATCGTTTACAGTTTCTGTTTGTAGGCTAGGTCTACTGAGCTACACTAAGTCTGCACTATGCCTGATTCATACTTAGCATAACCATTCAAGCCTTTAATGTGTGCTTTCACATCATCCACTGCAGCACAAACCCTGAGTTGTCTGTACAATACCACACAGGGCTCAAGTGGTTCCTAAAAACACAGAGGGGAAACCTCCCTCTGTCCCTTAATTTAGGGGGCTTTGGCCCTACAGTCTTGAACTCTATCTGCAAATGAATTAGTCTAGTCCTGGACATATCTGCAGCCTGCCCATCCATGGGAGTGGATCTCTCCTGTGGTTCTCCTCGAGGTTTCTCTTTTTTCCATAGTTGTTTTTTTTTTCTTGCCAAGAAGGACGGTCTAAGGATGGGATGTTCCAGGACAGTTCTCAATTTGCTTATTTTCTTTTGATTCATTTGATTGTCTGTTTCTGTTTCATTGTTGATTTTCTAACTTCTGTTGGTTAAATCAATTCTCATGTTCAGCCCTAAGAGGCAACTTAGAGAAAGCCCTCTCGGTTTGTGGATATCCAAACTCGGCCTTCAATAGATCTAAGACAGCTAAAAAAAGAGGACAACAGGGAATCTGAACCTAGAAGCAAAGGTGTAACCATTCCTTACACAAGTGGTCTGTCTGAAAAGCTTCAAATAATTTTCAGACAGTAATAAAATTCCAGTTTATTTGGAGAAACTTAACAGCCACTCCATAAGAGAATGTACCAACACCTGCGGGAGAGCTCCTCTGGACTCCAGTTCGACGTACATCTCCATCTCAAAGCCACTAATGACTCCTTTGAAGAAAGTGAGGTTCAGATCTTAGTCAAAAAAAATAAATGGTTTGAGAGGGGAGTTAAAGAAGCTATTTTTGTTAGGAAAGACAATCCTTTCTTAAACAGGAATGGGACTTGAGACATAATCTCTCACAGATCTATGATTCCATCCTCAGACCCAAAGTAAAGAGGAACAAAGAGAACAATAGAGGGTTATTATAGGTTGAACAGGGTTGTTAAGGCTGAAACTGGAGACAATATCTGTTTAAAGTTTCAGTGTAGTTAGCCCCTCCCTTCAGATAGATATAAGGCATCTGACCAGAACTAAAGAAACGGCTTGGATGAGCAGCGAAACCTCTTCAGTCTTAAAACGATTTGTCCAGTTGACAGATTAAATTTCATCTTTTGCTATGGAATTACAGTGGTTTATCACAAGATCAAGTGAGCGTTTGGTGAGAAATTATAATATTATTATTGTGTTTTGCCTTGTTTTCACCTGACTCCGTTCATCAGCCAGGAAGTGCCAAACTGGTTACTGGCTTAAGGATAACATTGTAAATGTCTTGGCGTGACCATCCCAAAGCCCTAATTTCAGTCCTTGAAAAGTTATGGGCAGACTAGAAAAGGCACGTGCGAGCAAGGCAGTTTACAAACTTGGCTCAGTTACACCAGTTCTGTCAGGTGGAATGGGCTAAAATTCCTGCCAACTATTGTGAGAAGCTTGTGAAAGGATATCCAAAACATTTGACCCAAGTCATACAGTTTAAAGGTACCTAATCCTTTTCTCATTATTTTAGCATTTGGCAAATAGAAATAATCCTAATTGGCATAAAACAGGAAAAGTTTAGCCTGATTTCATGTCAGACAGTGAAAAAGCATACTTTTCTATATATATAGTGTATGCAAACTTCTGGTTTCCGCTGTATATAATGTAGTGCCTTTAAAGATACCCAAAGCAATGTGTATGAAATGCCTCGCCTAAGGATACTGGTGCCTCACTGCTACCTGGTATTTCCAGAAATCTCTTAGCGTCTGATGAGCCCCGCTTGGAGATCTGATGAGATCAGGCTTTGAGAAGCCAGTATGGCCACACAATCATAATGAAGAAATACTCAAACATGTGCAAATGAAACAAAACATAATGCTTCGTAACAGCATTGTAACATGGCTTAAAACTCATAAGAATCCATTTTGTGTAATATAGGTCCTTTAAGTGCATTAGATAACCTTGAAATTCAACAACTCTGGGAAAGAAACTATCTCTTAGGTCACAAAGTCCATTCAGACACTATTTATGATCATCTAGAAGGACAAATCCTTAAACTTACACTTGTGTCACTTTAAACAAAGTTAGCTAAAAAACTTCAGAGTACATCTTGTCTACCATAAAGGTGAGACAGTTTGAGGTAAAAGCATTTGCTGAAAGTTATGTGTCCTCATTGGCTGGTTTACACTATGTTAGCGGTCATCAGTCCTTTCCATTAAAAGCCTGCTCTTTCACAGATTACTTCCATAACCCTTTTGCTGTCTACCGTTAGAAGAAGTTTGAAGTAATTACATTTTTATGGGCCCAAATAGGCCCAGAGGCCCAGCTATTGTCCTTCTCCTTGTCTGGAAGCTAACATGGAGGTCTCGGGCAGTGCGGATCTTCAGTTCAGATGGGTCTACTACTGAAGCACAAAAACACTTTGTTCGCTATTTTTTTGAAAACAAGAATTGAGCATTCCTCACAGCAATGAAGAAAATAGAGGGTATTATACAAAATGTAGTTTTCTACTGTATTATAATATTGTGCATCAAAAACATGCCTGAAAATGTTTTAAATGCCATCCATGTTTGAGAATTTTAGTGATCTCTCCTGGGGTCGATTAAAACTTACCTTACGGTTAGTTGTAATATTCTGTGCTTGTGTTCAGCCCACAAGCCCATGTTGTCCATGCTCCCACATGACAGTTCTTCATAAAGATATAAATGCATGATAAAAAACAAGAACACAACAACTTGACAAACCTGATGCAATGTGCAGTAGTTTCATAGCAGGATGCATGCTGATTGTGTTGTGATATCGCCCTGAGGAGGGGGGAACTCAGAGATAAAAGACAGCACGATGATCTAAATATGTTATCTGTTAGCAGTTAATACCCCCAAGATGTACCATGTAATTTTTCTAATGAAGCTACCTGCTTGCCTCCATTGTTGATCGTTAATGCTTTGCCTAGAATGTTGTTTGTTAGATCTACAGAGAAACACATTAAGAATAGCCCGAATGATTTTGAAGGTGTTTTTGAATAAATGCAAAAAGCCATCCATCCATTTTCTTTCACTTGTCCGGGGCCAGGTCAAGGGGGCAGCAATCTAAGCAGGGACTCCCTGATGTCCCTGACATAGTCCCCCCAGCGTGTCCTGGGTCTTCCCCGGGGCCTCCTCCCGGTGGGACATGCCCGGAACACCTCCCTAGGGAGGCGTCCAGGAGGCATCCTGAGTAGATGCCCGAGCCACTCTTGATGTGTAGGAGCAGCAGCTCTACTCTGAGCTCCTCCCATGTGACCGAGCTCCTCACCCTATCTCTAAGGGTGTCCCCACCCTGCGGAGGAAACCCATTTCGGCCGCTTGTATCTGCGATCTTGTCCTTTAAGTTATTACCCAGAGCTCAGGACCATAGTTGAGGGTAGGAATGTAGATTGATCGGTAAATTGAGAGCTTGCCTTTTGACTCAGCTCATTCTTTGCACAATGGGCCGATACATCAACCGCTCCATCCTTCCATCACTCGTGAACAAGACCCCGAGATACTTGAACTCCTCCACTTGAGGCAGAGACTCACCACCCACCCGGAGAGGGCAAACCACCTTTTTCTGCTTGAGAACCATGGCCTCGGATTTGGAGGAGCTGATTCTCATCCCAGCCACTTCACACTCGGCTGCAACTCCAGTGCCTGCTGCAGGTCTTGGCTCGATGAAGTCATAAGCACAACATCATCTGCAATCAGCAGAGATGAGATCCTGTGGTTTCCGAACCAGACCCCCTCTGGCCCCTGGGTGTGCCTAGAAATTCTGTCCATAAATATAATGAACAGAACCAGTGACAAAGTGCAGCCCTGGCGGAGTCCAATGTGCACTGGGAACAGGTCTGACTTACTGCCGGCAATGAGAACACAGCTCCTGCTCTGGTCATACAGGGACTGGACAGCCCTTAGCAAAGGGCCCCGGACCCCATCCTCCCAGAGGACCCCTCAAAGGACACCACGAGGGACACGGTCGAATGCCTTCTCCAGATCCACAAAGCACATGTGGACTGGTTGGGCAAACTCCCATGAACCCTCGAGGACCCAATGGATACAGTTGAAACCAGAAGTTTATATACATTATATAAAAGAAACATATGCTTTTTGTTTTTTCACTGTCTGACATGAATTCACACTAAACCTTTCCTATTTTAGGTGAATTAGGAACAAAATTATTGTATTTCATAAATGCCAGAATAATTTAATCAGTTTTTCATTACATTCTTCAAAGTCAGATGTTTAAATACAATAAGATTACTAAGTATTCAAAGAATTTGGGAAAAAAAACCCCAAAAAAACAGATGTTGATGACATGTCTTTGGAAGCATTGTGGATGTATTTGAAGGCACACCTGAAACACATTGCTTCTTTGTGTAACATCATGGAAAAGTCAAAAGAAATTGAGAGAATTGTGGACTTGAACAAGTCTCATTTATCCTTGGTACAATTTCCAGATGCCTGAAGGTACCATGTTCACCTGTACAAACAATTATTAAGTATAAACACCATGGTAATCATACCATGATAAAATGTATGGGCAGAAAAGGCATATGCGAGCAAGACGGCCTACAATCTTGGCTCAGTTACACCATTCTGTCAGGAAGAATGGGCCAAAATTCCTGCCAACTATTGTGAGAAGCTTGTGGAAGGATATCCAAAACGTGTGCCCAAGTCATACATTTTAAAGGCAATGGTACTAAATACTAATGAAATGTATGCACACTTCTGACTTTGAAGAAAGTAAAAAGTTGTCCAAAAAAAAAAGAAGGCATTTCTGGCATTTAGCACATAAATCATTTTGGTAATCCTAATTGACCTAAAACAGTCTGATTTCCTCTCAGACAGTGAGGAAAAAGAGCATATGTGTCTATTTATATAGTGTATGTAAACTTCTGGTTCAACTGTAAGTTTAATGCCATGTTGTGGAACCTTCTAGGCCAGGCATACCCAAAGTCCGGCCCAGAGGCCAATTGCGGCCCGTGCACCAATTTCTACTGGCCTCTGGAATAAAAATAATTATGTGTAGCTCGTCAGCACTGTTGACCAGGGTAAAATACACATGTTCAAGCTTGCTGACTTTTATCGCCAACTGGATAAAGACAGGTTTAAAGAAATTTGAATCTTTGCTAAGAAAATGCTGAGTTTGTTTGGTTTGACATATTTGTGTGAGAAGAAGTTCTTGGCTATGAACTTTAACAAGAACTGTGCGAGGACGAGGAAGTCTAACTGACTCTCACCTGTGTGACATTCCGCGCATCAAAACCACTTTGAGCCAGACCTGGTTTATTTACTACAGTTCAGATCTCAGTTTCACCCTTCACATTAATGCAGGCAAGTTATTTGTTTGCCTTCTGAGGTGAATACATTCTAAAATTTCAGTGAATTAATTAATTAATATTGTGATTATCAAAACCACAGTTTAAACGTTTACTTTTTTTTACACTCATCTGGTTTTTGAAAGGTCAAAGCCATTTGCAATAAAAAGGAAAAAAAAAATTAATTGTTAATTTGCATTTAATATTGAAACATTTTTACCTCACCAAATCCGGCCCTCTTTGCAAAAAGTTTGGACACCCCTGTTCTAGGCAAAGCAGAGATAGAGTAGCAAGAATCAGAAGAAGTGACTATGTACATTTTCAGTTATTTAGTTGGTTCTGAATGCCACATCATTGTTTTCTAAAGTCATCTTTGGTATAGGGAATTTCAAAGAACTGGCATCTTGAATCCAGGAGGAATAAAGATTATTCAAGCATGCATCAATCACTCTAAATACCCATTTAATAAAGTAAACGAGTAAGGGAAGCAGATAAAACATGGTTATAAGTTCTAAAAAATATTCTTTTCATAAATGTCTCCTTCAATTTTTGTATATGTCCAGCTGCTTGCCAATTTTTCCTGGTCGCCTTATAATGGCAAAGGCTATTGGCTCCTGTTGGCTACACATCTCAGCAAATGTTTTGAAGTTGCCTTTTCTCTTAAAATTTGCCTTCAAGGTATTGAAAAGGTCAGGGCTTGTGATGGCAGCCTCTGCCACACAGTGGTATATAGCAGTGAAGACTGTCATCTGGGGTTGTCACTGGAACACAAAGGGAAAAAAAAATGTACTAAATAAATCATTTGTTGCTATAAAATGTTAATTGCTGTGTTTCACATCACATCACAACATTCCGTAGGCCAATGTTATTTAATGCAGATGGGGGCAGTTAAAATGAATACATTTAAAATGCAGATTTCTGTTATAATACAGTGAGTTCTTTTAGTCATTAATAGAAATGATCAGGTTCAACACTTGTGAACCTTTTGAATATTTCATGGCAAAATACAATGTAATCAGTAGGACAACCTGTCTCTTGCCTTAGAATCTAAAAACCACTCCATTGAGTCGATAACTCTTTCTTTTCTCCACAAATATTGGTTCTTTGTCCAGTGTCATACAGTGGGAATCTGACAGAATTCTGCAGATTCTCACTCTCTCTTAGTTCAATTTTAAAAAAAAAAACAAATACAAACATACACATGGACATGCCCGTAATTGGGGCATGCAGGGAAAGCAGGATCTGTGGGAATATCAACTGCACATGCGGTGTACATTTGTGCGCTTCAAAGTCATGTTGTTGTTTTTTTTAAGAAATACAACTTGGCAGTTTTTGGTGAGTAAAATAATGAAGATATAGTCAAGCTGTTATGACTGATGCAAATTTGGCAAATGACTCAAATTGGGCAATGACAAGGACACGTACGAGCATTTAGAGGTCCATCAAAAATCGTGTTTCACTAACTTTTCACTAGATTTTGTATCAACAGCCACAGCTTTTATCTTTCATAACATCGAGATGTTTTAAGTAAAAAAAAATATATATATTTTTTAGGAATAAGTTTCACCATATTAAGTACATACAGCAGCTGGTAATGTATACGACACTTAACAGTTAGTCCGCCATCAGAATAGATTTAATCAAATAATTTATGAATGACAAGGACCGAAATCAGTGGTAGCAATTGTTTGTTTTTGTTTTTTTCTTTTTTAAACTTTATTTTTAATTGTTACGTTTAATTCACACATGTCCAGTAGAACATTTTCCCCGCAGGTCATGTGTCCTCAGCAGATCATTGTCATTTTTTTCTCTCTTGTTACCTTGTTGATGCCAAGTTTTTAATGACAACCCCAAAACATCTTATTTTGTTGACTAGATCTTTTTTTTATTCCAAAGGTCATATGTTGCGCAAAATGGACTCTTGTGAGCTTTCAACCATTTTATAATGTTACCTTATCAAAAACATGTCTGGAGTTTTGTTTCATTCACACATGTTTGAGTAACCATACATTCAAGAGTTATGACTTTATTGTCATCGTCATAGACAAAACCAAAGCAAAACAAAAAATAATGATTTAGAGCATCAAATACTGCATAGTTTTGATATAAAGTGCAATAAACCAAAGTTGCAAGAGCCCACCCAATAACCCCAAAGTAAAAATTTGCACAATAATGACATTCTGTTCAGCACATATGTATTAAACAGTAACAGTCATAGTAGCAGCATAAAGGGCATTAGCACTAAAGTAGGACAGAGTCATACAGTCAGATATGTGGGGTCAGATACATAGAGACATCAGTCTGTCCACATCTCCAAAGTTCAAAATGCTTTGTTTCACCTTGTCAAGAAGCGGTAGTTTTCAAGTTAACAGCTACCTTTTACCTTTAGTTCAGTAGAGATTGGAAAGTCCAGAGCTGAAATTATCCAAATGATTCTAGTGAAGGTGTATGAAGTTTAAAAAACACAGTGGAGCATTTATTACCACTTAATGACATCACAAGGTGGAACAGAGAGTTTTCAGTTTGCCTAAATATGCAGGGTTTGTATGTTAGAAATGTGTGAATGAAACAAAACTTAACTCCGGGTATGTTTTGATAAGAAAACAACATTATAACATAGCTCAGAAAATAGTGTAATATAGGCCCTTTAATATTAGAGCAAACCAGATTTTGCTGAAAACATGTCATTATTCAAAAACTGTAGAGTAACTTTGAATAATGTAAGCTATATTTGCAGAAAATGGCATACCTTACCTTGAACATTTGAGTTATTGTGCAAGAGCCTGTCCAGTATCCACACAGTGTTCCTCTGTCAGAACACACACACACACACACCCCCACACATACACATACACCCCCACACACACCCCCACACACACACACATACATACATATAGTGCCGGGTGGTTGCTGTCCTGATGAGCCCTGTGTCCTTGTGTCCACTGCACTAACTCTGGCCTTGGTCATAGCCATTGGAGAGGAGCAGAAGCACTTGTTTACCTGCCCTGCGCTATCATTCATGCCATTCGGGGAGGCCACTCAAATAAACTCACTCTACTCAGCCAGATATTTACAGCAATGCAATGTGAACGTATATTTGAACTGTAAGAAGAACAGACTGTAAAGCTGATCTATGTAACTTTTCTGCTCATCATCATTTTTTAGATCTTTTTTTTGCATTGCATTGTCTCAGAACATGGCATTAAACAATCCACAGAGAGAAGCCAGATACCATTTTGTAAAATAAGTGTAATTTCCTGAATTTTGGTGGATTTTAGAAGAGGTTTTTCAAATATCTAACTGCCCTTACTGTAATGGTGGCAGTAAAAGTCTATTCATTTGAAATTGAACAATGCAAAGCAAATTGCAGAGAAATTTTCAAGAACAAAAAGAACAATTATTTTCATGGTTTTCTAGACTTTCCAGGACAATTGGAAACCCTGGTTATTCAATTTGACCTCCATTTAAACCATGAAATAATTACCAGAAAATGCTTGTTTGAACTTGTGACTTATACAGTATCACAGCATTATGGTAATTGTTACAGCTCTGGTAAAAAAAAAAAATAAAAAAAAAATGGCTCTTGCCTTCTATGACATAATGAAAATTTAGAATCTGAAAGTGCCAAGCCAAAATAGTGGCTCTTTAACCTACAAGCTGTAAAATAAAACAAAATTACTCAGGAGAAGAAAGACCAAAGAGTTTTGAATTAAGTTTGGTGCTGTACTTGATTTTACTGTCTTAACAAAAAAAAAAAAACAAAAAAAAAGAATAAAATACAGTTCATTTCAAGATTTTAAGTGATTTGCAGTGGTCTAAAGTTATTCTTCACTTACCTTACGCATTGCAAGCATCCTAATTATCCATCCATTAATCCATCCAGCCATTTTCTTCCGCTTACAGGGCCAGGTTGCAAGGGCAGCAGTCTAAGCAGGGACTCCTAATTATTCACTGCAATAAATTTTGAATACGCATTTTTCCCAAATATCAGAGACCAAAGAAGAGTTTTGCTTTTACAGTAATGCTAATAACAACTAGCATGCTAAGAGCACAATTCCTAATTCTTGGATGATAAAAAATGGTATATAATTAGATGCAGAGTAGAGCAGTCTAATTTTCACCATATAAAATTATAGGCACTGATCCTGTGGGTGCCGCAGGGCCAGAGCACCCACGCAAATCTAATACTGACTCTATTTTGGGGACTGTTTCTTCCTTCCCATTTGGTGATGGTATAATCCTCGACTGTGCGCAAAGCAGGGAATTGAAATAAAACTTGACAAGATAAACAATGGCTATTCACTAAAGCATGGCCCAGAACTATCTTTTTGGACACTAAAAAGGTAGAGGACACCAAGGAAAGTGAGATAAGGATGTGTGGAAGTCTGACAAACTCTAGCATGGACATGTCAAAATCCTAGTCTGCCCTGTGTTTTGGTGCGGCCTTTCCCCCTCTCTTCTGTGCCGGAGCCTTGAGCTGGGTGGAGATTCTGGCTCCTCCCACACATATCTGCAACCCACCCACAATCAAGCTGCACCTGGGAAGTACAAAGCGACCGAGGACCTGACACTCAGCGATACTCAATTGCTATTTTTGTTCTCGGTCAGATCCCGCTCCATGGAACTACACAGCGACTCCACCTCCGAACCAGCTGTCCACGACCGGTACAAACATCTCAGCCTCCGACCCAGTTCACCTCGACCATTACAGACTTCCTAGCCTCTGACCCCATTACCCACAACCCACTCAAAGACTACGGCATACATGAACACACATAAAATATGTGTGTTCACCCACACATGTATGTGAAAAAAACAAAAAAACAAAAACAAATTAGTGCCTATGCGTACGGTTACCAGATTGAGTTAATCAAAAGACAGTGTCTAGTTCATGTCCCCTGTCCCCTGAGCCTTGCTCCTGTGCACCTCTCACAGACGGGAGCCTTCAGTCTGCGCTTCAGACAGAGCAGAGGCTTGAGCTTTTATCAGGACATCTGAACATTTTTATTCTATATTTATCATAAGATATTTTTGAGAGGGTGAGACTATTCCTGTGAAATGTCTGGATGTTGCGCTTTCGTGGGTCTGGGTTCGCATTGCTACAAACCTATTAATCTGGTATTTATGAACGCATCTCTGCTAAAATGAGGTCAATTTTCATCAAATAAAGTGGTGTAGAGTTTGAGACATGAAGCACTGACTTATGACATTTGACTTGTTGACATTAGCTAATATACCGTCGTAATATGCCTGATAGCCTAAATGTAAGTGTGTTTTCTGATCAAAGATCAGTTTGTCTCCTTACCATGGGAACGCAGAGGAAAAAGCGGAGTTTAGGTGAACAATGATGGACAAGCTCTGGTGACTGTATCTATGGAAATATAGTAAGAACTTATTGTAGGTCCATGATTGTATCCGATCAGGTGAGTCAAGATTGTCGCCAAAGCTAAGAAAAGACACACAAAGCTTTATAAAATAAAGCACATAAAGCTAAATAAAATGTCAGACAGTTTGAAAAAACATTCAAACGTGACACTAACGTGATGCTAATGCTATGTTAATGCTAATCTCGAGTGGTAAACTACTACTTAAGGTCAATGTGAAACTTATTTGTACTTTTGTATAGTATTTTAAAGCAAGATTTATGTTGACAACACATGTCACTGCACCTTTATTTAATTTTGCAGTATTTCCTGGTGAGATGTGATGTTTATTCTGATGGTAAATGCACATTTAGATGCTTTATGCAAAAGCATGTAATGTAAAACTAAACCAGCTAGGGTTTACAGATTCAGTGGATAAGTTTATTACCTGTTTGGTAATGTAAATAAGTAAATTTCATGATTTACAAAAGCTTAAAAAAAGCAACAAAAAATAACCAAACATTAAAAGTCACTAATTCAATTTAATAAACATTAATCATAAATCACATGGTTAAAACATTAAAAGAGCAATTAATTGTATTATTATTGCATGGATTAAAAAAACAATTGAATGTACAACAACAATATCTTGAGATCAAAACATGCATGTATTCTACGGATATTGTACATTTTACAAAGGGGATGCAATATTTGATAATTTGAGCTATAGCTCCTGTCGTGGAAATAAGACTCCTTTTGCAGGCTCTGATGAATGTTGAAGCATAGACAAGAGTTTATTTCTTGCAAGAAATAGGTCCGACAGCATCTCCCCCTTATGTCAGACCCCGAATGCTGGAAAGCACCCAGTTTATATAGGTTGAGATGACCAGAGGACATACATTTCAAAGTAAGCATGTGACACTCCCATTGAGGGGTGGTCAGACCAGCTCCTGGAGCCGGTTCTCCTCAGGAGGTAACATTTGGAGTAGAGACAATACAAGGTGTGAAGTAGCATGTGGAGTAGAAACAATACGAGATGTGAAACACTTCAGGGGAGGGAGTGTGGTACTTCTGCTGAGGTGTGGTCAGCCCAGCTCCTGAAGACATTCATGAGCTGGGTCCCCTCAGGGGGTCAATAGGGAGGGATTGAAAGCCGACTGTACGGTCTGGTTGCATCTACTTTTACTTGCATTACAACACATCTTAACAAGTCTAGCCACCAAGAGGGAACAAAAGGGTTGACATGAAAGGTTTTTTCTAACACTGTCTTTGACGACCAAACCAAATGAGTTTTAGTTACGAGACCATGTGATTTCTAAAAGGTAAAATCATGACACAATATTTTAATTTCCTCCTCCTCCTACTACTACTACTACTACTACTACAACGACAACAACAACGATTAGAGAATGGAAATGGACTTTTAGCTAGTTGTATAGATTATTGTTATGCAGGCTAGGATTTTTATGGTTTGTGATGATTAAGAAGGCCCTCAGTGCAGATGGTGAACCTGTCCCAGAACCCTGGACTGTGAACGGAGAATGGCAACTTTCTCTACTCCTCTTGTCGATCCCACCACACGGTAACTACTCAAACTGCCACAACAAGGAACCTTTTTGAAGAAATGACTTTGACTCAAACAACTGAAATATCACTGAGCTCAGTAGAACTTGGAGTTTTTGATTTAATGTACACAATGTGAATGTAACACAGATTGCCACCTATTAAACTGTAAACACTTTCATTTTATTTAATTTTTCTACCTAAACTGAACCATCATTGTTAATTTCTGTCTCCTGCCTTTTCAATTACACTCACTTTATTCTTATTCCTATTGTAGCCCTTAAAAACCTAGCGCTTGGTCCAAACTACTAGATTATTTTATTTAATATACTATTTTTGATCTGTAGCTATCCATACCCTGACAGGTACATGGCCCTTTCTTGTGATGACATTTACGGCAACATCAACTCACGTTGGGCACCATTTTTTTCGAATATGGAAGTCAGCAAACTTGTTTCTTTTAAGTTGTTTTAGATCAATGCTGCGATTGAAGATGTGCAAATTATAACACAATAACATAATCTACGATTGTCATAGATTCTAACCATGCAGCAGACACAATGTGTCTTCTTTAAGCCCTCTGCGCACAGGTCTGAAAAATCAGCAATCACATAAATTAATATTATGTGTCTCATTGAGAGAGAAAATAGTTCCAAACCATAACGTCTTTGTAAGTATTGTAAAAGTGCGGTTTTGGCTGGCCAGGTAATTGCTCAAGTTCTTTTCGTTTCAATACAGATACTGGGCCATTGGGTTGCTACCAATACTATCTAGAGACTGAAAGTGCACATTCCTTCAACAAAAGTCAAGAATTCATCACAAATCAATCAAAATTTGTTATTGTTTGTAAAATATGTAGTCAATAAAAACATATAAAGCAGCAATGCATATAATAACCTTAACTGTAAAAAAATATAAAAATATCCTGAGGCAAATAACCAATCCAATAACTATTACTGTGCAGTTCTAGTGGAATCAACTCTGCGCAACTTCAAATTTGAATTTGAAATACAAGCAAACAAAAAGGGTGGAGGTGTGTGTGCAGTTTTTGGAGATAATTTAGTTTCTCACAGGTTGTCATTTGGGGTATTTTCACCTTGTGAGTATGTATCACCTTCCATACTTTGTCATGTACAAACCTCCCAAGCGCTGTCTAAGTTTTATTGATGACTTTACTGAGATGCTTTCAGTCATATGCACAGACTTTGAAGGTTTAGTCATTACAGGTGAGTTTAATGTACATGTGGATAATGTGTTTGACAGAAACACTAAAGAGCTCAGTTCTGTCCTTGAAACCTTTGGACTGACTCAGCGAGCCCACCCACAACAGAGGGCACACTCTGCCCTTGCAAAAGGAGTAAATATTTCAAATGTCAGTGTGGTAGATGTTGCTCTGTCTGATCATTTCTGTGTCTTTTTTGACCTGTCTGTTATTCCCAAACCAGCGGCTGGTCCTGCAGTTGTTCGAAGGAGACACATAAATGATAAAACAGGTGCAGTGTTTATGGAAATGAAACACTGTGAAAATGCCTCATGTTCTAATGTTGATGATTTGTTGAACCCTTCGAGTGTTTTGATGTTCTGGACACTATTGCCCGGATGAAGGTTAAAATGGTTAAAGATAAGCAGAAAGCGCCATGGAGGAATGATGACTCGGTCAGGGAAAAAAAGGAGTGCTGAAGGGCCGAGCAGGAATGACCAAGTCAAAAGGTCAGGTTCATTATAAGATTTACAGAGAAAAGATGTACATGTATAAACACAGTTTATGTAAAAGAAGAGAGAGAGGTATTTTTTGGACATTATTGGAAGTTGCAGTAACAACTCTCGTGTCCTGTTTGCAACAGTAAACAGATTATCAAACCTTCCAGCTCAGCTGCTATTAGAATTCATTTCTATATCTGAAGGAAATGAGTTAGAATTATTCTTTAATGACAAGGTTCAGGGCCTTAAAAATGTCATCAATACCACAATACAAAAATAACCCTACAGCCACCTAGACAATAGAGACAGAGCTGACTCCCTTTGCACCTGTAACTGACAAAACTGTCCAAGAGATCGTCACCAGTCTGACTTCTTGTGCATGTTGCCTCAATGTGTTACCCACTACATTTCTAAAGTCTGTGCTCAACAGTTAGTTATCACCACTCACTATTGCTACACGACAATATGTTTCTTTTTGAGAGAAAAACTCAGCCTAAATATGCAGTATTTGTGTGTTAAAAATGTGTGAATGAAACAAAACACAACTCTATTTTTAATGAGGAAACAACAGCATAACATAAATCAGAAAATGGCGTAATGTGGGCCCTTTAATGCATGGAATACAAAGGAACAGTATGCAGTGTTGAGTTGAGTAAATCCCCCCTCCTCATGTCTTCTCTAAATGTCTTGAAGTACCTTATTGGATTCTTTTTTTTTTTTTTTTTGGTGACTAAACTTAATAACTTTTAAAACTTTTCTGTGCAATGGTAATAGACCAAGTTTTTCCACATTGATTATTGAAGTGCTACTTCTTTGTAGGAAGCATAAAACCAGAATTGGATCAAGGCTTGGCTCGTACATTCCTTGCAGCACTGGTCTGATCAGAAGCAGCAATTTCATATTGATGGATTTTTGGCTGTAGTTGAAATTGTCCAGTTTGAGTTTATAGGAGCCAGAAAAGTATAGTGAGAAAAAAAAAAAGATTACAAAAAGTTTTTGTTAAACATATATGAGCTTTAAATTGTTGTATTATTAGGGGATGGTGCAGTAGTTCTGTATTCTATCTGTGTTATCATGAGTAAACAAAACATTTAAACAGGTTTAAACATCGAAAGAAATAAAAAAAAAAAAGTGTATACTCTTTGAACACAATTACTCACAAGCAATTATAGCTAAATTAACACTGAAATGACAAAGTTGGTTTTTTTTTGTGTGTGTTTATTGCTGTGAAAAAGTTGTGTCCTTGCTTGTATCTCAACAAACCTGACTTGGCAGTATGGCATAAAACTCCTGGCTATATCCATAGAGACTGTGGTATGGTTTTAACTTTTTATTTCCATGGAGTACTAAAGCTAACGTGCCATCTCAAGAAAGTTACATACTGTAACTTTAAAGGTCAACTAAATCAAGAACACAAAGGACTTCAGTTATTAATCCAGGCCATAACTGCGAGTATAAAATGAATAATAATAGCTTGTGAAATTTGAGGGAGTATTGTGATTTACTAACGGAGAGTCTCTGACAGAGACTCGTGAAAACTGATAACAACAGGTTAACCACCGTTAACCTTTTTGCTTTGGACTCGGGATGATGCATCACAGTAATACATGGGCAAAAATATGCGTGCATCGAAGCAGTAAAGAGACAAGGACACACCTCATCCAGGGTACCTGTACATGGTGTTTGGACACCACAGTATCTGCTATGGATGTAAGACAGACATGTGAAAACCCACTTTGATGGACAGCTGCTGTGGGACGCCCACTATCCAGCCTGGTTTGGCTCATGGTCCTACAGAGCCAGGTTTTCAGTGTCTGCAGGTAGTTGAAGCTTCTCTCTGACTCTTTAGAAGCCCCTGGCACCATAAGGAGGATGGTTGCAAATTGTCTGCACTTTGTCAAAAAACACCACCAATCTCTAGGGTGTCCATTTAAGCACAGCAACAACACTACAGTAGATTCAAAGATGTAATTCATTTTGCATATCTGCAAGCTGAAATTTCTGCTCTAATCCAAAACACTGCCTAAAATGTATTTCCATTTTGTCCTGGGGTCTCATTTATACAACAGGATTCTTTGTTAAAGTGTACATAAGAGCAAAACAAAAACTTTCACAAGCTGTCACAAGAGCTGCGCTGTCTGAGCACAGGATGACTATTTTACCTCTTGTTTTTAGTCAATGAACTAACAGACTGGTGGCGCAAGCCAATCAGCACAAAGCACTTTTATATAGGGAAACTGAGTGAGGAGAGGCACGGTAGAATCTCCTGAAGCGACCATGAGCAGTATTTGTCAGAGAACCAAGGTGTCCACGTGAAGCCAGAGTACGATGGTGAATACGCCAGACGGGCCCTGTCCCGTAAGTACCACTTTTTAGTACTCTGGCAGTGGGCCCGGCCAGCTGGAGGACTATAGTGAGGATGGAGGATGGAGGAGGGAAGCCAGAGCGTGATGGCGATTACAGCAGGTGGACAGAGTTGCTCTACCCTGTAAGTACTGTTTTTGTAGTCCTCTGCTAGAACTACTGGGCCACATCAGCACCTTAATTCCCACAGTATAGAACATTTCACTGCCCCTACTTCACCTTGTTTTACAGGACTGTATGCTTTTTTATTTGTACCCCTGTATCCCTTTATTTTTTAATGAACTTTTAGTATTTTATCATTGGGCCCAATTGTTTTATTTATATTGTAGCCTTTGTTATAAATTTTTATATATATATATATATATATATATATATATATATATATATATATATATATATATATATACACATTTTTTTTTACACACTCTGATTTCATTTTGTCTTTTGGTTGTTTACACTGCTCACCTTGTTTTAGAACTTTTAGCCTTTTTAATTGATTTTTAACTCCATGTATTTTAACAGTTTCTAGTCTGTTTTAAAGCAAAAACAAGGTGGCATTTTTTAAAAGTTTTTAAAAAAATATATTTTAATTCCACTCGGTCGCATGGACATGCAGTGCCTCTTTGCTAGTGATGTTTGGCTAAATTGTAGGTTTCTTATGTATGCCTGTAAACAAGAGTCATCAACAAAGTGCAAATGTTAACTTTCAACTCAAATATAGACCAGCTGTTGGGCAGTTGTTAAATAATTAGACAGTCCCTTTACTCTATTAATAGGCACAAAATTGTGCACCCTGTTCAGCTTGGCCTTAAAATAATGCGTGAAACAAGTCAACAACTGGAACATATGAACAACTTCCGGTTTACAAAAAAATCATCTGCCCTACTACATTAAAATGGTAGAATTTATTTGCATAATGCATACAGCAAGTCAGTATGGTATGTATGTCAATGTTTTGATGGGGCTTACTTCAAAAGTCACTAACAGTTTTGTCTGTTTGTAAATAATTTTAAGAAATATTCTGCATTCAGCTTTAATGAATATCCATCTGGTTTAATTTTCATTGAAGATTTGGAAGAGTAGTTGCTTCATTTTTTTGACTCCATGACCCATAGGTAGCACAAGTTCCAACTGATAACCAGGGCATGGATATGTTCTTGGGTTCTTTGGAATCATTTAGTGCTGACCTTTGTGTTGATTTTGCTTAGCTGACACAACATTGGCTCAGGAAGTCAATTCTAGAAGTCTCCTCCAGCTTCAGAAATTCAACTACTTTTTGAATATTTTAGTGACAATTTAACTTATATAAGGAACGATAGTTAAACAGACTTTATGCATTTTAGAATGGAAAGAAAAAATAAACCGTCAATTGCCAACCTTGGATTGTTCTGACAGTGGAACAGGACTAAATGTATCCTAAACGTGCTTATTCACAAACATGTCTTCAATATTTGGTGACCTTATTCCTAAAGAGGTCATGCAACGGCACTTATTTTTAAACAGTTTTCATGACTAACAGAGGTAATCATTATCTTGTATCTGAATCTTGGTTGCATGGTGGAGGAATGACTTGCACTCACACTTCGCAGCAAGAAGATTCCAAGTTTGATCTCCGGGCTTTTCTGTGTGGAATGTGCCTGTTCTCCCTGTGTCTGGGTGAGTGTCTTCCAGTCACTCCAGTTTACCCTATCAACCAAAAATATGCACAATAGGTAAAATCCTCCAGCTAAGGTAGTCCTGACCAAGCCTTGCAACAAGATCACGAAGATGGGTCCCCCTAGCACTGCTCCTGAGGAGATGCCCCAGCGACATTTAAGGTCAAATGCAGATGACAAATTTCCCTACAGGGACAATAAAGTGTACCTTAGCCTTAAGTACCTTATCATTGAGCACGACAATGGAAGCTTGGTCCAATAATACACATCTATGGATGTAAATAGAAGCTAAACAAAAGTTCTTTAAAATATTCTGCTAAGAACTTCAACTGACAGGGCACTGGCAGACAGACACCAGTTTGTAATAGCATACCATTGGGAATGCTTGTCTTTAAATAACATTGAGTCTGGTCCAGTCACATGGTGGTTAGTAGATGTGTGCATCTGTTGCACCTGCATTTCTTCATGTTGATTTACAATAACTTACAGAATCCTGTCAGAACTGAAGAAGCCTCTTGGAAGCGTGGCCAAATGTATTCACTTTAAAACTTTAGTCCAGTTGACAGAATTACATTTTTTTTTTTTTTAATGTAAGCTAACTGACAACTGAGGGACTACAGACATTTTTCTTATTGTGTCAGCTACTACTGGGTCCATTTATATAATCTGACAGAGCAGACTTTGAAGGCATGCTGAGGCTAGGGCACTGGACTAAACAACTCAAGTTACATAATGATCCAGTCTCACTAATGTAAAGCACTGCTCTTTTATGGTCTGTCTCAAGACAAAATGCTCCTTTAGACTTAAACTCATTTGGCTAGATTTGATTACAAAATAAATATAGTTTCCTCAAAACAACCCCAACGCTGTAACTCTCACAAGTGTACTGTTTGTATCTAAGACATAACACAGCCAAGGTGACTTTAAAGGTCCTGTACCTGATTTTTTCCTCTGTATTTGAACAAACGTTGTCTTACCTGGGCAGATACATTGTATAAAAAGCCCTTTAGGTCAACCAACATAAGTCTGTTGTGTACTGTCTGGATTTATTTGGAAAGTATTTTAGTGTCCAAATATCATAAGTGCACATTTGCATGCTAGATGTTGTTAGAATTACCAGCACATGGAGAAACAAGGAACCGAGGGTCTTATTCATCAAATGTACTCATGGCTCTGGCTTTCTTTCTCCATTTGTAAAAAGGTAAGTGTAATGCAGTGGCTTGTGGTCAGGGCAATCAAAGCAAGCAGTGCTTGTTCAATAAAATCTAAAATCGTCACGTGTAATTATTGTATCATCAAGAGTAATTAAAGAGTTATGAAATATATCCAAGGGTCACACCCTACTGGCCACTGAGAAGACTGAATGAAGTTCAGTTCCAAACGACACATTAACTTGTGTTGTTTTGCTCTGTTACAGAGATCCTGCCATGCCACGCCACACTCTCAGCATTGACTTTTACAAGTGGAGAGGTCAACAGGTTGTTTTAGAGGCTTGCACATGCATATTGAGAACACCAGGCTCAAACATTGTTGAATGAACTCCATGGAGGATGTGGTAAGCCAAGACAAGTTTATTTGTTTAGCACAAGTTGTACACAAAGTAATTCAAAGTGCTTTACAGAATAACAAAAACATTACCATCACAAAATGATCACAAATATTCATCATAAAATTAACATTAAAAGTGCAGAATATAAACCTTTGAGTCATATGCATAGCTAAACAGAACCATTTTGAACCTGGATTTAAACATTGTCAAAGTAGAGGCCTGTCTCACATCTTCAGGAAGATTGTTCCAGGTTTTAGCTGCAAAAAAAAACTGAAACACTGATTCCCCATGTTTAGTTCTGACTCTGGGCACCAGCAGGAGGCCGGTCCCTGAAGTCCTCAGAGTGTGAGATGGTTCATGGCACTAACGTGTTGGAGATGTACTTTGGTGCTAGGCCAAGGAGAGACTGTGTACAAGCAGAGCTGCTTTAAAGTCTATTCTCTGAGCAACAAGAAGCCAGTGCAAAGACATGAACACAGGACTTATGTGCTCGTACTTCCAAGTTCTAGTCAGGGCCCAAGCAGCAGCGTTGTGGATGTACTGCAGGTGTCTTAGGTGGTTTTATAGAGAGAGACTGGAGGTGATTGCTGAAACGTTCTCTTATTTTCTGTGGCCAAAGACTATGAGTTCAGTTGTGTCTGAGTTTAGCTGTAGAAAGTTGTTTTGCATCTACACACTGATCTGTTGGGTGCAGTGGCAGAGTGGTCTAT
Source organism: Periophthalmus magnuspinnatus (assembly GCF_009829125.3). Lineage (NCBI taxonomy): Eukaryota > Metazoa > Chordata > Actinopteri > Gobiiformes > Gobiidae > Periophthalmus > Periophthalmus magnuspinnatus. The sequence continues at coordinate 20,447,317 of NC_047135.1, read as the reverse complement.
ATTCACCTGCTGCCAGTGAGACATAGATCCGATTGTCATGTGCATAGTTGTGGTGGGACAGATTATTCCAGAGACTTTGCCTACATGTTGTTCATACAGATGTCATTTGTCACCTTGTTAAGACCAGTCTTAGTGCAGTGATGGGGTCTGAAACCTGACTGGAGAACATCAAAGGAGTTGTTCATTTGGAGAAAGTTAATAAGCTGTTGGTAAACGACTTGTTCAAGGACTTTGCCTAAAAATGGATATGAAATGGTTAGTAATTGTTCAGTACTGTGGCATCAAGACTGCTCTTCTTTATGGGAGGTTTGATGGCTGCAGTTTTTATGTTGTAGATTGAAATTATATGATAACGATGCAAGTGAGTGGTGATAGCAAACTGCTGAGCACAGACTAGAAATCTAGTGGGTAACACATGGAGGCAGCATGTAGGTGAACTCAGACCTGTGACTCTTGGGCAATTTAGTCAGTTACAGTTTACGTTGTGTAACTTATGGAATTTTTTTTGCCCTGAACTTTGTCATTAAGGAACACTGCAAACCCGTGGCACTTAGATGTGAAAATTAGTTCTAATGGCTGTGGAGCTGGAGGGTTTGTTAATCTGTTTACTGTTGCAAAAAGGACATGAGAGTTGTTACTACAACTTCCAATAATGTCAGAAAAATAGGCAGCAGGAGATGACAAAAGCAGAGCCAACTTTCAGCAAGTGTCTTAAAATAACTTGTTTTTAACATTCCTAACATGTTTCTAGTGATCATTTAATCAAATAGTGAGCTAGGTTCAGGGCTAGTTTGTGTGAAATGGAGGATTCAGACAGAGTAGTGGAATGACAGTGACTGGGGGCAGCTAGGAAACGGTCTGGTATGTGGCCTGTGTGTTTATGAAGCAACAGCCTCAAAGTAATATTGGGACAATTACACGTGTGTGTAGGAACATGTGACTGTTCTGGACTGACCCCGTTTCAGGGAAATACAGGATGTTTGTTTGGGAAAGATGTGGCTTTGATTTGCGTCTGTGAGAGAAGAATATGAGAGGTGTTCTAATGCAGGGCTGTGTTGAAGGTGACGTTTGTGACACATAAGACTGTATTATAAGTGCCCTGTCTGACCAATGCACTGTTATTGTTAGAATCTCTACATGAATCTACATTTTGTGTAGTAAATGCATTGCACATCTGTAGAGCCATCACTGTATGTTTTTTTAGATGCATAATGACAATTACATAGAAAACATTAGTACTGAAGGCTGAGCTTCATAAATGAGGTGTAGGAGCAGGACAAATCTCTCAAGAAGCAAATAGCCCACTGACTAGCCCTGTTTCTACAGACAGGGGTTCAAATAGTCCAAAATATGTATATATACATATTTGCAATGTAGTTTGTTTAAAAGTGGCGTTATGAAATTGTTATTGACTAAATATCAATGTCCACCCCAAAGTCTGCTTTCTTACTCATGAAGACACTGCACGCTACTGCTGTAATTCTTTCTTTTAGGTAAAAGCTAATGTAAAATCTGTCAACTGGACAAAATGTTACCGGTAGACACTGCCTTATATCTATCTATCTAAACAGCCACTGCATAAGAGAATGTATCAAGACGATCGCAACAGTTCCTTGGGACCCCAGTCCACTGTACATCTCCATCTCAAAGCCACTAACCACTCCTTTGAAGATAGTCAGGTACAGATCTTAGACAAAGAAAATACATGTTTTGAGAGAGGACTGAAAGTAGCATTTTTTGGTAGGAAAGACAATCCTTCTTTGAACAGAAATGGGGGCTTTAGACATCATCCCCCATCTATAACTTCATCCTCAGACCCAAAGTAAACAAAAAAAAACAAAAACAACAGGGCTAGCCAGGATGCTAACAGGTGTGAAACCGCCCATTAGGAGCTGAATAAACATGCTTATTATAACTCATGGCACAGTGAACACTTAGTGTAGCTCAATAGACCTAGCTTACACACAGAAACTGTAAACAAAAGCTGTTTCCACTTTCAGTGTAGTTAGCTCCTCTCGTGAGATAGTTATAAGGCAGTGTCCACCAGCAATCTGACCAGAACTGAAGAAGCTTGGATGAGCAGTGAAACGTCTGCACTCCTACAACTTTTTGTCCAGTTGACAGATATTACATTTGGCTTTTACTATGGATCAGACCTGGACAACTGAGGGATTACACAGACCCCTTTCTTTAGGGCAAATATTTTGTTTTTAGTACATATGCACTATGCACTATAGCTAACCTACCTTTGCCAAAACTTGGTTGTTAGGAAGGTAATTTGTCAGAGACATTTTCTTAGAGAAACCAGCAAAACTGTCATCATCTTTGTTGAAAAGATCCAAATTATTGATTGTGCTGATTTGCAGTAACACCTTTAAAAATTGCTGCATTACATTTCCAAAGGATGTTAAAGGTATTTGTTTTATATTCTGCTTCAAGCAAAAGACAAACTACGCAGACAACATATCCTCTTTATCCTCTTTTGTAATGTCCTTTTAACTCATTAATTAAATTCAGTATCACTGGTCACAAATAACTGAGAGAAACAAGCTGGAGGCACCACAGATGACATAACTTCTGTTTGCAGGCTGACTTTGTTTTAGGGTAACATTCAGTTATTTTTAAAATCGGAACAATTGGCTTGATGTTGGTGCTTTTTGTTTACAGTTCTCCAAAGACTCTTACATGTTCTACAAATGTCAAATTTTGTCTATTTCTCTTTTACATTGTGTTGAATTTGATTGATTAGATAATTTCCAATATGTGTTAGAAATAAGACCATACTGTATACTGTTTTTTTGTTGTTGTTTTTTTTTTCCAAATGTGTACAGTTAACGTAATGAAATCAAATTTGTAAATGCCACAGTTAAACTGTATGTGACCTGTACAATAAGAGCCCAGAGGATTACATTGATTGTCAAGCATATGCTATTTTAGTGTATGCTCCTGCAATCAAATTGATAGTTTTGGTTAAATATATGAACACTGTTGCATGGATTTGCATTTTAAATGAAAAAGTTATTGTTTCTAAGCTACTGTGTATAAAGGAATTGCATTTTAAAAAGCTCAAAAGAAGCACAGTAAAATTACTATTAATTAGTAGTAGTGGGTCATAAAAACAAACATTTTTACCTGAGATGTAATAGTCCCATCAGCCCCTCTACCCCCCCTCACTGCCCCTCCCCCTCACTGACCCCTCCCCCTCACTGACCCCTCCCATCTCCCCTGTTAATAGCCATTCCATCACACTGGGGGACATCAGTCAGTGTCTATCTTCTTTCTGTGGCCAGAGCCTGTCACTTAGCTCGTGTTTTATGAATTACACCCACACTGTTGCTGCTAAATAGCTATAGAGGTTCTAGTTACAATAGTATCTCTTTACATGCACAGCACATGTCTGATCATGATCAGATTTTTGGAGTTATGAGAGTATTGAAATGCCACGTTATATGAGTAATCAGATGGGGTTTTTTTTATTCGTCACACCTGTGTAGGTTTTGAGAAAAAAATAATATAAAAATGGGCACATTAATATGGCAAGAAGTCATTAATTTAATAATACTAATAATAATAATAATAATATTTTTTTGAAGATCACATTTCTCTTATGCATGTAAACACACACCAGGTCTAAGTGCACATAAAATGCTAACTACATAAGACTATATAAGTAATACAAAACAATAATATTGTAGTGACGGCTTAAAGTTTATTGCTCAAAGCACCTACTGCCAGTGGACCTCCTCTCTGCAAATCTTACCTGTAACTTGGCCTGGTTGCTTGTCTCCATGGAAACTGATTGGTGGAAAATGATAACACAGAGACAAGTCGATGGCTGACCCTTCCCCGATTAGTTACACAGTGCGCCATTATCAAAATGTTTGTGTAATCCCTCTGTACAAAATCCTCTCATTCTCTTGCCTGCTCCCCTTGGCCCCTCCCACTGCCCAACCTTGAGGTTATAATTAAAAGGACAACTCATCTGGGCTCTGTTACAACTCGTAAGCTTGTGTGGGGGAGGGAAGTAACATAAAAAAAAGAACCAAGATGGAAAAATGGTAAAATAAGTGGTAATTTAATTAAAAGGTATGTAAGGGTGAACTAAACAAAAGGGAACTAAAAAAAAAACAAAAGGTAAAGTAACTAAACACGACATTTACAGTAACAAAATCTTGTGCACAGACAAACACAGTCAGAACTGACGATCAAAGTGTCTCAAGACAAAATCCACTACCCCCGGTAGTGACTGAACGAACAAGCCTACACACAACAAAGGCCCGGAACAGGTGTCCCCAATCTTCTTAAATGGGGCGGGAGGCAGCTGGAGGTGGGCGAGGCTTGAAGAAGGTCCTCCAATCACAGCCCAGGGATCCGGCAGCCATGTTTAAGGGGAAAAAGAAGGCTTGGGGACACACACGATAAACAAAATATATAAAACCAAACAACAAAAAGGAACGTAAGGCCCAGGGCCGTAACAGGCTTCTATTGTCCTCAAACTGACCTGCTGGAGCATGTTCTTTTCATTTATTCAGTCATATTGATTTTTATCCCACTAATGTGTTCCCTTCATTATCGTAATTTATGTTTGGCTAATCCTAAATTGATATAGTTTCACTGTAATTTACCACAGTTGTTTTATGTTTGTATAACTCAAAATCACTGCTTCACTTCTTCCCTGACACAGTTTACTCACTGCCCCACTCCTCTTCTCCCAAAAGTTGCAATTCCCATTCCTCTACAACTCCTAATAAATGTACTGGACTTTGGTTGCTGCGGTCTCATTAGTTCATTTTGTTGAAGACTCTGCCTGGAATCAGTCATTATTAAGGATAACCTAGTCACATAATATTTTTCACCCTCAGTCCATAGTAAAAGAAAAGAAATGGCTTGGATGAACAGCAAAACATCTTCACTCAAATAACTTTGTCCATTTGATAGAAGATAATTTTTCCCTATGTAGTTGAGCAAAATGAGTTTAGCCCCAGTAGAGATACACTGTAAAAACACTGTACTGTCTACCTCTAATTATGGAGCATTTTATTTTCCATGAAAAAGTAAGTGCACCGTTAGCATGCTAATATTTTCTTAGCATTACCATGACAGCAAAACTATGCTCTGACCTCTGAAAGTTAAGAAATATAAACTCATCATGATGTGTGTGTGTATATATATATATATATATATATATATATATATATATATATATATATATATATATATATATATATATATATATATATATATATATATATATATATATATATATATATATAATGTTTGATAGTATAAAACCCATAATTCTAAAATATTTGAAACAATTCCTATTTTATATAATATAAAGTTATATTGTTATGGGTTTCAAAAGTCCAGAAGTGGAAGTCTACAGCCATGTACCAGACATAATTCAAGTTTCAACATCTTTCACAGCCTTTTCTTTCTCTATCAAAACATAGCCTAACAGTGAAAAGTTTTGCTCATTTCCAAAGTTAACTTATTCTGACGTTTCCCTGTTGTCCTCTAACCCACCTGTTAAGTCTCCTATGCCTTGTTAACTTTTCTTTCCTTTTCCACAACAAATACCAAATTGTCACCTCAGGGCATGACCACCATGCACAACACACTTCACCAATTAAAAGTGTCTCTTGCAACACGTCTTGGAGCTTAATGTGCATATGACAGATTTTCATGTTTTTCTAAGTTGATAACTTGGTTTGGTACTTGTGGTAAATATTGATCATAGGTTTACATCTGTTAAGTGGTAGTTTGCAGGAGAAAATTGAGAAGAAATGTACAAAAATACAGGAAGTCAACACCAAAAATTCCATTCAAAATGCAAAAATAATTCACATGCAAGGAAAGCATCTGTCTGTAAGTTTACATCCATTTGATTAAATAACGGTGTTTTCATGTATATGTATTACTCTATCATAAATATTGTGTAAATAGACTAGGGATGCATCCACGCAGCCTTTCCACTTATGATACAGATTTTGATACTGTAGCTTTAACTATCTGCCGATAAACGATATTAACCAATACCAGTGCAGCGACTGAAAACAGCATTTATTTCCTCAACAAAAACACAAAACAAAACTGATCCATATTTAGGCTGAGTTCTGAAACACTCTTATCAACCCTGTGATGTCATGTGGTAATACCAGAAGTGCCACTAGAAGACGTATGGCGCTAGAATTGCCAATCTCCAATAAACAAATGTAAAAGGTTGCTATTAACTTGAAAACTGCCGCTTCATGACATCACTAATCATCAAGTTGGAATGGAGCATTTTGAGCTTTGGGGATGTAGACAGACTAATAATAAATGCTTACTCAAACACTATATTTTTGATGGTATGTTTTTGATGGTATGTTTTTGATGAGGTAATAGAATTATAACATGACTGAAAGCTCAAAAGAGTAAATTTTGGGTTATGCAGAACCTTTAAATAGAATTATGTTAACTACGGATTAGTGAATTGGGTAGTCTAATCTGTCATATGCACTTTAAAATGCTATTCAAAAGTTTAATCCACATAGTCCAGAAAGAAAGGAAGTGTATGCTAAGGATATTATTAGCCAAAGAGAATTGTCAAAGTTTGCTTGAGTCTTGGGAGCGTGGGGCCGGTTGGATGGGTGCCTGTGCAGAGGATCCCACTGCCTAATTATCATGGTAGACTCAAGTAGCAGGGCTCACCACACAGAATGGATCAAGTCCAAGGTCATGTTTCAGAGCTAAACTTGCACTTTTGACAGACTGAAACATTGTCTATTCTAGTTCTGTTTAATTAAAACATTTAAAACAATTTATATTTTTTCTTGTTGTCATAGCCGGGACATATTTATCAGTTTTGTAACCGTAAGGAAGGTTCCAAAAGGGCCAGAGAAAGATCACTAATTTACTCAAACATGAGGACATCTAAAACCTCTTCAGGGATGTTTCTGATGAGGGAACAACGTTATAACATGGTAGAAAGCTAAAAAAAAAAAAAAAAAAAAAAAAAAAAAAAAACAGATTGTTTAATTTATCCATCTTAAATGTATTCAGCTGAATTCAGCTACAATAGTGTTAACTTGCTGTGTAATCAAGTAGCATAAACACCTGCAATATTTGAGCAGGAGCAGCTATGTAGCTATTTCTTTCATTGAAGTGCCCCCATCAGAGCAAAAGTGTTCAGCTTTTTTTAGACTAACCACTATGAGTCATGTCTCACCTCAAACTGTGTGGCAATGCAGGACACTTCATATCAATTGAACAGCCCAGTGAACAACACAACTGTTTATTTAAGGGCAAGTGCTATTTCGATCTGCTTAAAATGCTTAAAGTAATTAACATTAACATTAAGAGCTCTTTATAGTTATATAATTCAATCTGGAGAAATGTTACTCGAGTTACACTGTGCTCGATTGAACAAGCTTCATCAATAAAAAATAGTGCCTCGGGTAGTGTTAAATCTTTGTTTTTTGTAATAGCTTTTCTTTTCTAAATTTCACAGTGCCTCTTAAGCACATATGAATAATTAGAATCATCAGTTTTATAAATTAATACAGCATTCTTGAAAGGAATAGTGCAGTTGCCTTGCTGTTTCAAAAAAATCACAATCACATCTGAACCTGGGTTAGCCTTCAGTTAGAGAACACATGCAAGTTTTTTTTTTTTTTTTTTCATTCTCAAGATATGAACAGACCATGCCTCATGTGAAAGCTCAGAACCTCCAGACGATTGAGATCAGAGAGAATCTCTTCAGACAGTGCCATCCATCCATCCATTTTCTTGCGCTTATCTGGGGCCGGGTCGCGGGGGCAGCAGTCTAAGCAGAGACTCCCAAACTTATCTAACCCTAAACACATTCTCCAGTTCATTCGGTGGACATGCCTGGAACACCCCCTAGGAAAGCTTCCAGGAGGCATCCTGAACAAATGTCCAAGCCACCTCAGCTGGCTTATCTTGATGTGGAGGAGCAGCAGCTCTACTCTGAGCTCCTCCTGTGTGACTGAGCTCCTCACCCTATCTCTAAGGGAGTGCCCAGACACCCTGCGGAGGAAACTCATTTGGCCGCCTGTATCCGGGATCTCGCCCTTTTGGTCATTACTCAAAGCTCATGACCATAAATGAGGGTAGAAACGTGGATTCACCAGTAAATCGAGAGCTTTGCCTTTCGACTCAGCAAATTTTTTTACTACAACAGTCTGATACAGCGCTGCATCACAGCAGACACTACCTCTTATTCTCACGCTCCATCCTTCCCACACTCGTGAACAAGACCCTGAGATACTTAGCTCCTCCACTTGAGGCAAGGACTCCCCACCCACCCGGAGAGGACAAGCCACCTTTTTATGGCCGAGAGCCATAGCCTCTGATTTGGAGGAGCTGATTCTCACCCCAGCCACTTTACACTCAGTTGCAAACTGTCCTAGTGCCTGTTGCACTGGCTTGATGAAGCTAGCCAAACCAGACGCAGCCCCTGGCTGCCGCTAGAATTTCTGTCCATGAAAACAAAGAACAAAACCAGTGATAAAAGGCAGCTCTGGCGGAGTGCAACATGCACTTGGAACAAGTCTGAGTTACTGCATGCAACTTGAACACAGCTCTTGCTCCGGTCATACAAGGACACCATGAGGGACATGGTCGAATGTCTTCTACAGATCCACAAAGCACATGTTTACTCGTTGGGCAAACTCCCATGAAACATCGAGCACCCAATGGAGAGTATAGAGCTGGTCCAGTGTTTCACAAGCGGGACAAAAACCACACTGCTCCTCTTGAATCTGAGGTTTGACTATTGGTCAGATTCTTCTTTTTTTATTCCTTAGTAGAAGAATCTTTTACAATATCTTTAGATGCAGATTGAGCAAACTTGTATTCTCCTGAAATCTTCCATGATGAGAGAGAAAGCTAGGATATAAAAAGTATCAAAAACCAAACCGCTACTTATCAGCTACTAATCAGTACTAAAAATAGTATCTAAACTAGATGCTCATTTGAGCAAGTATCAATATTAAAAAAAGTCACATCAGCTCAACAGAAATCAACCTTTTCTGAACAGCTTTAGAATGATCTTGAGCTGTATCAGAACAAGTGTAAGACTACATAGACTAGTATCTGCCCATGGACCACTATGGAACATAGGCAAGGTAAGGCAAGTTTAAGTTTACCCTTTAGTTAATGAAAGAAAAACTCATAATGGTCACAGAAATAACTTGAATCTGACAAAAGTAATAATAAATAAAAATTCTATGAAATTTAACCAATGAAAGTCAGACATTGCTTTTCAACTATGCTTCAACAGAATTACTTAAAAAAATGAACTCATGAAACAGGCCTGTACAAAAATGATGGTACCCCTAGAAAAGAGTGAAAATAACATGACCAAAGGGTCATATTAATCCAAGGTCGTCACTGTAATGTTTGGTTACATGGTGTGTACCACACTCAATATGGGCCAGAGGAAGCAAAGGAAAGATTATAGAAAGTTATAGACAAACATGTTAATGTCAAAGGTTATAAGACCATCTCCAAGCAGCTTGCTATTCCTGTGACTACAGTTGCACATATTCAGAAATTTAAGATCCACTTAGGATGGGACTCCCTGGATGTGGCAGCAGGAGGAAAATTGACAGATAATATGATGATAACAAAAGAGCCCAGAAAAACTTCTAAAGAGATTAAAGGTGAACTTAAAGCTCAAGGAACATCAGTGTCAGATTACACCATTCATCACTGTTTGAGCCAAATGGACTTAATGGGAGACGACCAAGGAGGACACCAACAAATCATAAAAAAGCCAGATTGGAATTTGCCAAACTACATGTTAACAAGCCACAAAGCTTCTGCGTGAATGTCCTATGGACAGATGAGACAAAAATTGAACTGGGTGCACAGGGTTTCTTGAATCTGTGTAGGGTACAATGAAATCTCAAAACTATCAAGGGATTCTAGAGAGAAATGTGCTGGCCAGTGTCAGAAAGCTTGGTCTCAGTCGTAGGTCATGAGTCTTGCAATAGGACGATGACTCTAAGCACACAGCTAAAAACACCCAAGAATGGCTAAAAGGAAAACACTGGACTATTCTAAAGTGGCCTTCTATGAGCCCTGACCTAAATCCTATTAAGCATCTTTGGAAGTAGCTGGAATTGTTTGATTGCAGTGATTGCCTCAAAAGGTTGTTCAACAAAACATTAAGTTAAGGGTACCATCATTTTTGTCCAGGCCTGTTTCATGAGGTTTTTTTTTTTTTTAATATATATATAATTCTGTTGAAACATGGTTGAAAAGTCTGATTTTCACTGGTTAAATTTCATAGAATTTTTTTTAATTTGTCAGATTCAAGTTATTTCTGGGACAATTGTGAGTTTTTCTTTCATTAACTGACGGGTACCAACAATTTTTTTCCACGTGTGTATGTATCGCACAATTCATACACAAAGTAATTCAAAGTGCTTTACAAAATAAAAAAGACATTAAAATCACAACAAATCAAAACATAAATAATCACAAATGATCATCATAAGATTAACATTAAAGGAGAAAAATGCAGAATAAAAACCTTTCAGTCATATGCACAGCTAAACAGAACTGTTTTGAGCCTGGATATAAAACATTGTCAAAGTAGAGGCCTGTCTCACATCTTCAGGAAGACTGTTCCAGGTTTTTGCTGCATAAAACTGAAACGCTGATTCCCCATGTTTAGTCCTGACTCTGGGCACCAGCAGGAGGCCGGTCCCTGAAGTCCTCAGAGTGTGAGATGTTTCGCATGGCACAAACATATCACTTTGGTGCTAGACCATGGAGAGACTTGTATACAAGCAGAGCTGCTTTAAGCCACAGGAGCCAGTGCAGAGACCTGAGCACAGGACTTATGTGCTCACACTTCCAGGTTCTACTCAGGACTCGAGCAGCAGCATCCATATCTAGATGACTGATGGATTACACAAAGACCATCAGACCACATGGTAATATAAAAGAAAGTACTAATACTTATGTCAATGGCATTTTGTTATCTAATTAAAGAGTGCTTTTATTATCACTGTGGTATTAGAATTTGTATTGAGGATCAAGTCTATTCCTTGGTGTCAAAATGGAGTTTGATAGTTTAGAATTGTGACAACACTAGGGGAAATGAACATAAAAACAAAAAAGATAAAATGACTTACTAGAGGAAAAGGAATCCATCTTTGTGTAGTGCAGCGTATGGGATGTTCAGGCTTATTTCTCTAAGTGTGGAGGGTTGTGCTTGCGTGGCCCCTCAGAGCTCTCTTTATGACAAATTGAGTGGTTTTATGGCTGTTCGGTGGTGCCGGTTTTTCCATGACTGAGCAGAGTGTCAGGCAGGGCATCGGGGGAATTCTGAGCCACGGACCAGGAGGACACGGCAATGCAATCTGCTGCCACTCTGCAAGGACAAAACAGCTCGACTCATCCATGAAAAAAACACGAAACGCATCTCTCACACTTACTCTCTTTTGGATGTATACCCAGATAGGATCCATCATTTTATGCTCTATTATAATGGTGGAGAAGGCGAGTGGGAGGTATCTGGCCATTTTGATATATTTTAAAATAAATGGCTCTTACATAACATAACATTATAAAATATTTGGCAATTCTATGGGGTATTTATTGTTACCACATGACATATTTAGATCACCATGTTACATCTTGTTGCTTTGAAAATGTTATATTTGCCAAAACAATGTATTAACATGTTTTACAAGTTTCTTTCATTTTTGACTCTGAGTCTCTCCTCCCTTTGCCCAACACTTTGAGTCACACCCCCTTCAGAGCGCTATCACACAATCAGTGTGCATCCCCCTAATGAAACTGCAGCACATCGCTGCATCAGGTTTGTCAAGTTGTTGTGTAAAATTTTGTGCTTTTTTGTGCTATGCTTTTGTATGCATGGGTGATGTAGGCTTGTGGGATGAGCATTGTAGAGGTGTTTGCTCTTACTGCTAACTGTTTAGAAGGGTTCAAATACTGACGGAAGAGATCGCTAAGTTACTGAAACAAGCACGCATAACATCTAAAACCACTTCAGGCATGTTTTCGATGAAGGAACAATGTTATAACATAGTAGAAAGCTCCAAAAAGTAGATTTTTCATAATACCCCATCTTTTAATGGTTTGCAGTGATCAGAAGTTATTTCTCACTTGCCCTATGTACTCCTAGCATCCCATTTACTCAGGGCAAAGAGTTCAAAAGCAGTTTTCACAATTTCCAGATGCCAGAGCTTAGTTTTTCTGTCACAGTAATGTCAACAACTAGCATACTGGCCATACCAGCTTGTAAAAGACTGATCTCGACAAATCTTAGAAGCTAAGCAAGGGCGTACCTGGATTAGTACTTGGCTGGTAGACTGCAGGGAATATCAGGTGCTACAAAAGGGTGCCCTTGGCAAGAAAAAAACAAAACAAAAAACTTGTTGTCTTTAGGCAAAACACTTCACCCACCTTGCCACCCAGTGTGGTGGTGGTGTGTGTGTGTGTGTGTGCGTGTGTGTTTTTGTGTAAATGACTGGAGGCAGTCGAAGAGTCCAAAGGCCCAGATTATCAACCTTGTGCTTATCAGTCTGCCCTATAGCGGCTGTGGCTACATTAGCAGCTTCCCACAACTGATTATGGAATGAATGAATAATGCACTTTAAAGTGCTTTGGGTGTCCTGAAAGGCACCATATAAATCCAATAATTAGTATGCCAGCTGTTTATTGTTAGCATATGCTAACAATAGACAGCTGGCATTTTTGGATCTCAAGAGTTGCTTATACACTCTCTTTGTGCTGGGACAAGACAGATTTTACTCAAATGGGAAAAAAGCCGGGTACGGGGCCTAGAAGAAAGATTATATCATTGGACTATTTTTTTTTACAATTTAGTCTGATTCTTGAAAACACAATCCCACAAAAGGCACCTCCCCTCCATGGCTGCACCCATCCACAGCGCACCCCGGTGGAGCACTCCGACACAGCGGGCTTCCTCATACATGCTCGTCACACGCTGAGAGGAGCTATTTTACTGCCCCGCTTTCACATTTCAGACACACAATTTAGAGCCGCCCGTTTCAGTATGCATTTATTCATTTTCTGCTCCATTACTGACACAGAGAGAGCCGGTGGGAGGTAACTTCTGTGAGTGGATTTGTATCAGTCTACTTTGATTGTCGTTTTTTGCTTTTTGGCATACACTACCAGCAACAATTCAATGTTCATTCATTTTTACATCAAAGCATGTCTCAAAAACTGTCCAGAATCTATACTATATAGGAAAGGAAAATAATAGGACCGTCAAGCAAAATCAATACCCCAATACTAATCAATACTAAAACTAGTATTGAAGCAAGATTTGAGACAGTTGTTGATACAGAAAAAATAAAATAAAATAATCAAATAAATAGGATATTTTTTTTTTTTACTTTTAGTGTCTGACCTGATCAGAAGTATGGTTAGTATTACATTTTATGTTAAAGGGGGGTATTTAACTTCTTTGGGGTATTAACTACAAACATAACATATTTAGATCACCATGTTACCTTTTATTGTTTTGAAGATGGTATATTTACCAAAAACAACATATTAACATGTCTTATAACACTTGTTTTTGACGCCCTGAGTTTCCCTGCCTTTGCTCTCCTTGCTAAGTCATTCCCCTTCAGAGCGCTATCACAACACAATCAGCGTGCATCTTGCTAATGAAACAACTACATCACATCGGCTTTGTCAAGTTTTGTATCATCCTTTTGTATATTTATGAAGAATTGATAACTGTAAGGAGGGTTCAAATAGGGATAAGGGAATATTGCTAAAATACTCAAATATGCATGGATGACATCTAAAGCCTCATGTTTATAACATTATAACATGGTAGAAAGCTTAAAGCTGGAGGTAACACATCACCTGCGTGATCCCATGGAAACAGAAAGTAATAACTTTTCCACAAAGATAGGTTTTAAGCCTCTATGGACGGTTGTAGTCAAAGGAATTACATTTCCATGGAAACAGGCAGGAGGAGGCCCTCCTCCAGGACAAAAAGGAGTCACGTTTGTGGACATGCAAGACCACATGTTTTTCAGTTTTTCAGTTTAATTAACACAGCCAAAATTGAACATGCTTTAATTCTTAGCCGGAGGATGGGAAAAGTGTAGTCTCTGCAGGAAACCCAGCCAAACACAGGAAGAACATGCAAACGTGCCAAAGAAAGGCCCCGGTGGCCTGGGAGTCAAACACAGATACTTGAGTGCTAGCTCTATGTTCCCATGTTTGTTTGCCAAAAAGGTTCTGTCCTACAGCTCTGTGTTCTCACATTCAAACCAAAATGTGAAATAAGTATCTACATACATATGCAATAGTTTAAAGCAGACCTATTATGCAAAATCAACTTTTTAGATCTTTTAACCATGTTGTAGTTGTTTGGCCTCACCATTTACTCATCCGAAGTTGTATTTGGAGTGATCCGTGCACGTTTGAGCAATCTTTAATTGCTTATTTTTAAGACGCCATATTGACGAACAACACCCCGGTTTCATGACCACCGGCATACGCCCACTGCTCTCAGCATACTTCGTTTGCCAGTATTATTTTCTTAATCAGTGATACACGTAGGATTCGGCAGCGTCACATAGTCATTTTGGTACAAATGAAAATAAATAAATAAATCTGCTACTCGTTAGCATGATGTGCAGCTCTCTTTGTTGTGATGGCGTTTACACCAATGTTATCTTTCATTGAGCACGGCAGTTTCCTAACATGGAAGTCAGTAGACTTGCTTCTATTATTAAGTAATTTTCAATGAATATTGCGATTGAAAATGTGCAAATTATAACATAATGATGCACAGGTATCAGATGTTCTAACTATACAGCAGACACAAGCACAATAGGCCTTCTTTACTGTCTTTAATGTATGTCTATTTGAGCAACCCTGAAGTCTAACTCCATTGTCTCACTGCATACATGATCCCTTCGAAGTCTGTTATCTTTTGCCTAAATCCATGCGTGGACAGCTCTGACACTCTTATTTCACGTGCTCTCCTCTCTCTTCTTGTTCTAAAACCTCTTCACTGAGTACGGCAATATGAATTCTCTGTCGCTTGAAAAGTAAAAATCACAATTGACTTCCTGCCATTGTGTGAGCACCCAGCAGAGGAGCTGTGGAGAATTATGGAGGCGCTGACACAAGATTTAGCCCACTCCTCCAGCTCCTCTGATTGTTCTCAGATAAAGCGTTAAATTTGCTCCGTTAATTACGTTGGTGCTGACTGGTCTGCAGCCTACAGCAGTGCTTCACATGCAGAGTGGATGTGACTGATACTAATATAATGCTGTCAGCTTTTACCCAAGGATTTTCACTCATTATCTGGCTTTTCAGTATTTCCTCTGCTGGTTCTGGTAAAAAAAAAAAAAAAAAAAAAAAGCGTGAAGTGGCCAGCAGACGGCAGCAGAGTGCAGTTAGATTTCAAATAAATAATCAAGAGTAAAAGGATAGTTAACACAGACAAAACATCATCAGTTCAGTGACAAGCAGATATTTAAAGCCACAGTATGTAACTTTTTAGCCCAAAAATAGACAAAAATAAAAGCATGTCTGTTTTCATCCAATTTGATTGTTTTTACTTCACTGAATGCTTTAGCTTTTTTTTTTTTTTTTTTTTTTTTTTACCATGTTTACCAACGTTCCCCATCAAAAACATGCCTGAAGAGTTTTTTTGGTGTCACCCATGCATGTTTATGCATGAGTATTTATCTCTCCCGAGCCCAATTCGAATCCTCCTTACGGTTGCTGTAAGATGTGCAATGCTCAGCCCACAATATACAATATACAAAAGCATCATACAAAGCTATACACAAAAACTTGTCAAACTTGATACGATGTGCAGTAGTTTCATTAGCCGGATACATGCTGGTTGTGTTTCAATACCGCACTGAATGAAGGGGTAGTGATTTAGCACAGAGAGCAAAGGAAAGGAAGTATCAAAATAAACTTATTTTGACACTTCCCTTCTCTAACATGTTTTAATGTTAATATGTTGTTTTCTAAACAATACAAAGAAACATGGTGATCTAGCAGTTATTACCCATATAGAAGTAAAATACCCCTTCGTTAAACTCCTTGCAACTTGCAACTCTTACCCTTTTGGAACACAGAAATAACTCAAATAGAGAGATCACACACACACACACATATATATATATATATATATATATATATATATATATATATATATATATATATATATATATATATATATATATATATATATATATATATATATATATATATATATATATATATATATATATATATATATATATATACACAAGCCTGAGATTGTGCGGGAGGTTGAGCGTTACCAACTAGATATAGTCGGCCTCGCCTCCCCGCACACTTTGGGCTCTGGAACCCAACTTCTTGAGAGGGACTGGACTCTCCATTTCTCTGGCGTTGCCCGCGGGGAGAGGCGGCGAGCTGGTGTGGGCTTGCTCATTGCCCCACAGCTCAGCCGTTGCGTGTTGGGGTTCACTCCAGTGAACGAGAGGGTCGCGTCCCTGCGCCTTCGCCTTCAATGCCCATGTGGGTAACGACAGTGACACTTGGAGGGGCGTGATTGGGAAGAACGGCCTCCCTGATCTGAACCCGAGCGGTGTTTTTTTTTTATTGGACTTCTGTGCTAATCACAGTTTGTCCATAACAAACACCATGTTCGAGCACAAGGGTGTCCATCGGTGCACGTGGCACCAGGACACTCTAGGTTGGAGGTCGATGATTGACTTTGTTGTCGTGTCATCTGACCTCCGACCGCGTGTCTTGGACACTCGGGTGAAGAGAGGGGCTGAGCTGTCAACTGATCACCACCTGGTGGTGAGTTGGATCCGCTGGCGGAGGAGGAAGCCGGACAGACCTGACAGACCCAAGCGTATTGTAAGGGTCTGTTGGGAACGCCTGGCAGAGCCCTCTGTCAGAGCGGTCTTCAACTCACACCTCCGGGAGAACTTCTCCCTGATCCCGGGGGAGGCTGGGGACATGGACTCTGAGTGGGCCATGTTCTCCACCTCTATTGTCAATGCGGCCGCTCGTAGCTGTGGTCGTAAGGTCTGTGGTGCTTGTCACGGCGGCAATCCCTGAACCCGGTGGTGGACACCGGAAGTAAGGGATGCCGTCAAGCTGAAGAAGGAGTCCTATTGAGCCTTGTTGGCTCGTGGGACTCCTGAGGCAGCTGAAGAGTACCGGTGGGCCAAGCGTGCCGCGGCTCGTGCAGTCACAGAGGCAAAAATTCGGGGTTGGGAGGAGTTCGGGGAGGCCATGGAGGAGGACTATTGGACAGCCTCAAAGAAATTCTGGCAAACCGTCAGACGCGTCAGGAGGGGGAAGCAGTGCTTCACCAACACTGTATACAGTGCGGGTGGAGAGCTGCTGACCTCGACTGGGGATGTTGTTGGGCGGTGGAAGGAATACTTTGAGGATCTCCTCAATCCCCCCGTCATGTCTTCCGAGGAGGAAGCAGAGACTGGGGACCTGGAGGCGGACTCATCCATCACCCTGGCTGAAGTCACCGAGGTGGTTAGCAAGCTTCTCGGTGGCAAGGCTCCGGGGGTGGACGAGATCCGTCCCGAGTACCTCAAGTCTCTGGATGTTGTCTTGGCTGACACGTCTCTGCAACATCGCGTGGCGGTCGGAGACAGAACCACTGGAGTGGCAGACCGGGGTGGTGGTCACTCTGTATAAGAAGGGGGACCGGAGGGTGTGTTCCAATTACAGGGGAATCACACTCCTCAGCCTTCCCGGTAAGGTCTATTCCAGGGTACTGGAGAGGAGAATCCGACCGATAGTCGAACCTCGGATTCAGGAGGAGCGGTGTGGTTTTCGTCCTGGTCGTGGAACACTGGACCAGCTCTATACTCTCCATCGGGTCCTCGAGGGCTCATGGGAGTATGCCCAACCAGTCCACATGTGTTTTGTGGATCTGGAGAAGGCATTCGACCGTGTCCCTCGTGGTGTCCTTTGGGGGGTGCTCTGGGAGTATGGGGTCCGGGGCTCTTTGCTAAGGGCTGTCCGGTCCCTGTATGACCGGAGCAGGAGCTGTGTTCGCATTGCCGGCAGTAAGTCAGACCTGTTCCCGGTGCATGTTGGACTCCGCCAGGGCTGCCCTTTGTCACCGGTTCTGTTCATTATATTTATGGACAGAATTTCTAGGCGCAGCCAGGGGCCGGAGGGGGCCTGGTTTGGGAACCACAGGATTTCATCTCTGCTGTTTGCAGATGATGTTGTCCTGATGGCTTCTTCGAGCCAGGACCTGCAGCAGGCACTGGGGCGGTTTGCAGCCGAGTGTGAAGCGGCTGGGATGAGAATCAGCTCCTCCAAATCCGAGGCCATGGTTCTCGACCAGAAAAAGGTGGTTTGCTCTCTCCGGGTGGGTGGTGAGTCTCTGCCCCAAGTGGAGGAGTTCAAGTATCTCGGGGTCTTGTTCACGAGTGAGGGAAGGATGGAGCATGAGATTGACAGGCGGATCGGTGCAGCGTCTGCAGTGATGCGGTCGCTGTATTGGTCCGTTGTGGTAAAGAAGGAGCTGAGCCCAAAGGCAAAGCTCTCGATTTACCGGTCAACCTACATTCCTACCCTCACCTATGGTCATGAGCTCTGGGTAATGACCGAAAGGACAAGATCGCGGATACAAGTGGCCGAAATGGGTTTCCTCCGCAGAGTGGCTGGGCGCACCCTTAGGGATAGGGTGAGGAGCTCAGTCACACGGGAGGAGCTCGGAGTAGAGCCGCTGCTCCTACACGTTGAGAGGAGCCAGCTGAGGTGGCTCGGGCATCTGCTCAGGATGCCTCCCTAGGGAGGTGTTCTGGGCATGTCCCACCGGGAGGAGGCCCCGGGGAAGACCCAGGACACGCTGGAGGGACTATGTCTCTCGGCTGGCCTGGGAACGCCTTGGGATCCCACCGGAGGAGCTGGAGGACGTGTGTGGGGTGAGGGAAGTTTGGGAGTCCCTGCTTAGACTGCTGCCCCCGCGACCCGGCCCCGGATAAGCAGAGGAAAATGGATGGATGGATGGAGATATATATATAAATATATATATATATATATATATATATATATATATATATATATATATATATATATATATATATATGACATATTTAACATGTTATACAACAGATTCAAAAGACATACACCTCATTGTTGAATGTGTGTATAATTGAGTCTGTGACCCACTTTCGATTGTGGCAACACACACTGGTGCACAGTTAACATAAATGACGGCAGTTCATTCTCAGTTCTGAAAACATTCAAACTGATGCTTTATGTGAATTGTGGATCTGGCAACCAGATCTGACGTGCTACTACTTTCTGATTGGATAATTGACTTGAGACCAAGTTAACAAGTTTATATTTGTAAAATAAAATATACCACTTTTAAAGGGCCTATATTACGCTATGGTCTGATCGGTTATAATGGTTCCTCATCAAACACATATTCAGAGTTGCGTTTTTGTTTTATTCACACATTTCACACAAATCCTCTATATTTAGGCTAAAAAGCACTCTGTTCACCTGGTGATGCAATGTGGTAATACGGGAAGCGTATACACTTTCATACACTTTCATTGAAATAATTTGCCAATTGCCAATCTCTACTGAACTAAAGGTAAAACTTAGCTGTTAACTTGATAACTAGTTGAAAACTGCGCTACATGGCATCACAAGGTGGAGTAGTATTTGGAGCTGTCAGTGTAGGTAGACTAATAATAAAGGGTTACTCAAACGTCTGTGAATGAAACATAACACAACTCTAGATATGGTTTTGAGGAGGCAATGGCATTATAACATGGCTTAAAAATCACAAGAGCGAGTTTTGTGTAATATAGGACCTTATATGGGACCTAATCCAAAAAAGTGGTAAACATGTGCATTTCAAACTGTTTCTTTTTGTTTGTTTTCCTCCTGGGACCTCATTTAACTAAAATAACTTGTATTATAAGTAAAATTTGGACATTTTAAATCAGAATATTCATCTAAAATGACTTAATCAAAGAAAAAAAGTCAGCTGACTTCTGTGTTAGAAAATTGCGGTGCCCAATGGGAAATAACGTCGCCATAAACGTCACAACAAAGAGCCGTGAAGTTGTCAGCACCTCCAATGGATAGCTACAGATCACACTAGCAAGCCACAATTATTTATTTATTTATTTTTTTCATTTGAACCAAAAAGACTATGTGACGCTATCGAATCCTAACTGTATCACAGTTTAAGAAAATAAAATTGGAGAACGAAGTAAGTACAGAGCAGTGGCTGTATACGGATAGTGGTCAAAACGGGCGTTGATCGGTATATATGGTGCCTTAAAAATACACGATTAAAGACTCCTCAAATGTACATGATTCAGTCCAAATACAATTTACGGTGATTACAAGGTGAGGGAAAACAGCTATAACATGGTCAAAAGCTCAAAAGAAGTAGATTTTGCATTATAGGTCTGCTTTAACGGTGTCCATTTTGTGTTTGTATTGCTGCATTTTCCTCAATTTTTCATCATGTTAGTCAAAGATCCACAAAAGTTTTACAGACAGCTGCATTTTGGTCTTATATCTTCGGTCTTCTCCCAAAACACTGTGTTCTGGATGGATTTTGTGTCTGTAAAAAGGATTCCCAGAGCACGCTGGATCAGAGCAGTCTCCTCCCGCCCGCAGCGCTGGCAGACATTTCTCTGCTTTCACTATAATTAATACCCGTCGTTTGAACTGGTGACCGGCCGCTTGAACCCAAGCAGTAATTGGATAACTAATAACTCTCATCTGATTGGCCCTTGGCTTCTCGGAGTGCGGCTGTATTGATAGACTGTCCACCACTGTATCTGTCAAAGAAATACACCCACAAACTTCTTTTTTCTGGTACATTACACATCTCAGTGATTTTTTTCCACCACAAATTCTTATAATGGAATGTCATGTTGTTGAAGTTTGAAGCTAGGGATTTTGTCAGAAATGAAATACTTTTTACTGTAACTGCAAATTCATCAAGCGAAGGTGTACACAATTTTTTTTCGCATTTGTGTTTGGGCAAACCTTGCCTTGCCTCAGTACAGATATATTGTCTAAGCAGCTCTTGAGGTCAAAATAAGTCTGTTGTGTGCTATCTGTATTTAATCATACTGTTTTATTGTCCAATTTGGAAGTGCGCTATTAGCATGCTAGGTGTTATGGCTTTGTTTAGCATGGGAAATTTGTATTGTTATGGATCTCTTCGACCTACCTTTCGTAATACCATCTGTTGTTATGTATGTTATGTTGTTTTGTCTTTTCTGTGCGTCTAGCGGCCTCCAGCCACTTTGATTAGACTAAACTGGCAAGGTTGTTTTTATGGTATAAATACTCTGTATGTATTTTCTTTCTCAGCTGAGGGCGAGACGACACTGCTAGGGACACAGCTCTTTGGCGATTGTGCACAATTGATTCAATAAGCCAGACTTTTGATTCAAGACAACTCCTCTGTTGATTTTTATATCTTTAAGATTTTTTTAGTATTAGAAATTCCACAACATAGGTTTTGTAGCTTTACCATCACAGCAAAACTCCGCTCTGGTCTCTGAAAGTTGTGCTTATAAACTCATCATGGGGAGTAATTACAATGCTCGAAATGCAAATGGTAAATGAGGAATAACGTTGAACCACTGCAAACTATTTAAAATGAACTAGTTGTGTTTTTAAGAGGTACAGAACCTTTGTAGTGGTAAGCAGTGGATTTTTGAGTGATGATGATTGGAACTAAAACCAATCATGCAATTTCAAGTGAATTCTATTAGATCCATGCCTTGGACGTTTCAGACTATTTCAACTCCCTCATCTCTCCCTGGTATGTGCATCCAACACAACAGCAGAGGGCATTAGAGCTGACCTGTCATCACCCCAAAGTGGAGAGAGTGAAACAAGTTAAGCGCTGTACCTGATTTTTACTGCCTTAAAAAAAAAGTAATTCATGTTAAAAAGTTTGCTGTGGTACAAAGATATTCCTCACTTACCTTATGCATTCAGAGCATTCTAATTATTCACCACGATGAGTTTATAAGCCTCTTGGCATCACGGTACAACAACAACTAACATGCTAACACCTCTCATCTTGATTCTGGGACAATCAAGCATGTAGTAATTAGATGCAGACAGCACAATGAGGACTTATTTTGACCTCAAGAGCTGCTTATACAAGATACCTGTCATGGGGCAAGGCACATTTTGTTCATATACATGGAAAAAACATTGGGTACAGGCCCTTTAAATAAAGCTTAAAAGCTGCTAGCCTTGTTGATCATCAGTCTTTAGTGGAGGCAGTTTGAGAGCTAAAATAATGAGTCTGATCAAAATAATTTTAATAGCATAGGGGAGATTACTGGATTAACAGATGTCATGAATTGTACATGTACATTTGAATATGCATGTGTTTTTGAGGAGATATTAGAACATCATTAAAATAAATCTATTCTGTCTCATTTAGCACATTCTAGAAGCCCACTGGATTTTGTTGTCGACATTTTGCATTTTTACATAAACCTATTTTTCAAATTTCATCATTTTGTGGCACAAATTATCTGTCCCAGCTCCAAGCAACAACTCAATTTGAGGATGTCTGTACATAAATGATGTCATCTCTGGCAACTATGGGACTGTACGGGGGAGGTGCCACACTTCCATAAATCTTCTTATTTTCATAAGCTTTTGGTTGTGTCCAGGACGTTGCACACAGTTGGGGAGCTAAGTGTCCCTGCGGAGAATTATCTGCAGACAAGTTGGGTCACATTACTGCTGACAAGTGCAATTTTAACACTCACTTTTTATGCATACTATAACTTTTAAGCGCTTTATTTTTGTATTCTTTCTGTTTTAATGCTCTAACTGCAGTCTGGATACTAGTGAAGGAACAGCGGGTGTTGCATGTTTGTTTCTAATGGTTTTATTGTGTGATAAGCACTTTCATCCAAAAACTTAATGATTTTCATAACAGGGAAAAGGTTATTACAATACATTTATGGTACATACTTTTGGATATACTTCTGTTTTGACTCAGAAGGATTGAAGGAGTCAGTTTTGGATCAACAGAACTGGACCAGAGGTAAGACATGCATGTTGAATGTAGCAACAGATTTTTAATATGAAGTCAGTCTTTGTTTTGTTGAAAAATAACCAATAAGTAACGCAAAATTTTGGGGGTATGGAAATGAATGCATGTGTGTCCCTGCAGAATTAGATTCGTGCTGTTGTCCAAAAGCAGCTCATTGTTTCTGTAATCTTTATTTCCTCTGTCATAAATTTCATGTCCCAGTTCATCTTAGTGTAAATCCAGCCCAGACTGTCCTGGTGTTTTTAATAAGCAGGGGATCAGATATGATTATTTTCAATACTATAATAGCAATGCTAAACTCCGCTAGTTTCTGGATCTTGCTGTAAAAGTTCACCAAACCTCATCTTGTACTCAATCAAACCTCTTCTTGTGCACACATTCTTTCACCCCGTCAGGTGTAAGTGTCATGCTGTCTTTTTTATTTGACTCTGGAACTGAGTGCAAGGTTTTGTGGTCGCTCCACAGGTGTTTACAGTGGGAGCTGGGCTACAAAGCTAGCTGTTGCAATGCCCTACTAACACGTTCCCTATAGGCTGTTGAACTGACCCAACTGACCCAACTCTAAGTTTACTCATGTGAGGTCGCCCCATTGCCCATTATAGACCAGGAGCCATTGGTTGGAGCATTCATCCACCAAGCATTTGATTCCATCTCTGACCAGTGCTTACAATTGTTGTGTCCTTGAGCAAGACATTTCACAGTGTGCAATCTTTTTGATCAGAACATGCACACTAATTGACTTCAATAAATATATTTTAGTCACATAATTTAAATCCATTGAGACAGCAGTTCAGGGAGGGACAATATTAGCAATGGAGCCACAAAAGTCTTATGCTATTAACGCTAGCTAATTACCTCTTGCTGATGATTTAATGCGTCTGTCGGGACGCTAATTGTGGCGTGTACTGTAAATGTATGTCACAGCTTTTCTTCTGTGGCAGAATTAGCCTTCAGTGCTATCAGTCTGCTCTGGGACTGTGGAATACAGTGACATTTAGCGTGCCAAAGGGTTAGCGTTAATAATTAGCACAACCACGATTAGAAAGTCAATGTTTGGCAACCTCTGCTCCTTTCCCGACTATCAATCACCATCAAATTTCTCTTATTCCTAATCATCTAATCATTCCTTGTCAAGAGCGGCGTCCCAGCCTATAAATATGTATGGAGGATTTTCCCTGAAGATGCTTGGAGATAAAACCGTGAGCAGATGAAATCCTAAATGAGTTTGCGTGATTAGAGCGCTCTGGGAAGGCAGCCCATCTTCATCAATGAGGCTGATTATTGCCGAGATACGCACAAAGCAATTTCAAAATCGCCCGTTCAATTCGGAATCTATTACACTAAAAGATCGCTATCCAGAGTTCCTGCTGATTACGATGATGAACACTATATTTGAAAATACATGTCTTTTTTTATTCACCGGTTTGAATCAGGCGCTTATGAAGCAGATTTGGGGAAAGTGAAATGTTGTTAAATAATTATTCTGGGTGATTTTATACACTCTATAGATGTAGAATTAATTGCCTTCAAGTATATGATGCAGGCCAAGTGTTGTTCTAAATTTAATAGGCCTGTATGTCATGTTGTTAAAGAGCTATTAAAATAGACTTTTTGG
The DNA here is from genome assembly GCF_009829125.3 of Periophthalmus magnuspinnatus. Lineage (NCBI taxonomy): Eukaryota > Metazoa > Chordata > Actinopteri > Gobiiformes > Gobiidae > Periophthalmus > Periophthalmus magnuspinnatus. The sequence goes on along the minus strand of NC_047135.1, from coordinate 20,422,601 downwards.
AGCTTTCTACCACTTTATAACATTGTTTACTCATCAAAAAACATGCTGGTTTTATGTCATCCATGCATGTTTGAGTAATCTAGCAATCTCTCCTGGGTTATTTTCAAACCCTCCTCATGGTTAGTTATACGATTCTGTGCAATGCTTAGCCCACAAACCTACATCATTCATGCTCCCATACAATAACTCTCCATAAATATAGTAAAAGTAAAATCTGTCAACTGGACAAAAAGTTGTAGGAGTGAAGACGTTTCACTGCTCATCCAAGCCGCTTCTTCAGTTCTGGTCAGATTGCTAGTGGACACTGCCTTATAACTAGCTGAGGGGAGGAGCTAGCTACACTGAAACTGTAAACACCTATTGTTTAGCGTTTCTTTACGTAGGCTAGGTCTATTAGGCTGCACTAAGTGTGCACTGTGCCTGAGACCTACTTAGCATAATACCTGTTCACAGTTTCAGTGTAGTTGATTCCTCCCTTCAAATAGATATAAGGTAGTGTCAACCAGTAATCTGACTAGAATTGAAAAAGCAGCTTGAATGAGCAGTGAAACGTCTTCAACCCTACAACTTTGTCTAGTTGACAGATTTAACTTTTGTTTTTTACACAAAAGTCAATTTTGTGTAATATGGGGCCTTTAAAAGTCAGTAAGAAACATGTCTAATGACTTGTTGTTGAATTTTCCCCACAGGTACAGAGGCGATTTCCTGGTTCTCTCCTGCTGAGGTGGGTGTCCCTGGGCAGGAGGAGCTGCAGAGGAGACAGGTGGTGCAGAGTCTGTCACTGAAGCCACGCTCACACCTCCTCCACCCTGAGAATGAGCTCCGACACCTGGGACGGATCTAATTGGTCTCTCTAACTCCGAGTTCACTTCAGCTAAGTTCACCGCTGTAAACTTTTGACACCCAAAATGTTCTCAAACTTGTACAACTCGGGAATATGTATACAGGCAGCAGCGTAGACATCATAATAATCAAAACTGAACTGGACAGATTAGGATTCTTTGGTGGAATTTGAGGTTTAACCGTCATATTGAAGATTTGTACTTCGCTTCATTCATGCTTGTTTCATTCGTCCTGTAATATCCTCTTGCTCTAAGCCTGAGGAATTACTCCCTTTCAATTTCCCGTTTTTTTATTTATTTATTTATTTTTAATAACAGGGAGAATTTCAGAGGCGTCTTTCTCAGTGTTTGTTCATAAACGCACCAGACTGATTCTGAGCACTTCTGATGTCAAATTGCATGCATTACAACCAGTTGCTTATTTTAGTATGTTGGTCAAGTAGCTTATATGGCTAGCTTTAGTATTTTCTATGGTACATTCCAACTGCTGGCAGTCACCAAAACCAAGTAGGGAAGTGCAAAAAAGATGAGAAAAAAAAATGTTTTCAAAACATGGGAATTATTCTAAAGCAACACTGCATAACTTTCTGGAGGTGGCACCTGCATGATTCCAAGGGAAAATTCTTTTCAATTCAAATAATTTGATTCATCCCCAAGGGGCAATTAAAAGGCATGCAGAGCAGTGGATATCATTCACACAGAAAATCACACACATACATAAATACAATAAAATAAAAAAGCGTAAAGTAAAGTGAATAGACAGCTAATATCATACTTAGGAACATTCTCCATGGAGATTGATACATTGTATGCCATACTTTGGAGGATTATAGCCAAAGGAACAAGCGGGAAGACATCCTCCTCCAGGTTAAATGAGAGTCAGGTTTGTGGAGATGAGAAAATGCAGGTTTTTCAGTGCAATAAAAACATAAACAAAAAAAAAAAAACATGCATTTATTTTATTCTATTTTGTTGGCTAAAAAGTTGCAATGGAGCTTTAAGTCATAACATGAGATGCCAAAGCAAAGGGCAATAAAAGTAAAGATTAAAATTCCATAAGAATTTTAGCCTTCTTTCAATTCATTTTCTTTGAAACGAACAACATTGTGATGCAATAAATCCCATCATTTCATAAGCTGCCCTTCCATAGAGCAATGTCCATGTGAGGAGATCGTGTGTGAATGCAATTTATGACCCGAGGTTCTGGAGTAGCACATAAACGTTTTTAGTGCACAGAGCATGTAAATAAGTCCATGCATGTGCCCATAAACAGCTGACACGCGGAGTTACCCACCACCCCTATCTACCCTCATCTTTAATACATAACCCACTTTTCAATACCAAGGCCATACATTATATCTATACAATATCCTGTCTTTGCCACTTCACCATGGTGCATTCACTGGTGCACGTTTATCCCACTATTCAGATCCCATCCATGCATTCAACCGGGCCCTGTGCACTTCCTCATCTGATAGCAAATGTAATTTCCTGATGTCCCAAACACAACTTGATATTCATAGGCAAACTATTTGCATTTAAAATATTAATCATGCAAAAGTCCATTCATAATTCAGGCTTTTGATGTGCGGTCTGAAATATGAGGTGAAACGGGGACTGGGATTTGATGAACGCGGTAAGAGTAGTAGGAGATGGAGGAGATGCAAACTTAAAATTATTCAGTAACATTCTAAATTCTGTCTGTATTTCTTGATGGATTTGGGTCATTGAGGTGTCTCAGAATTCCAGTGATTTCACTTTTAATATACACATGGATAAAACAGAATTTAGAAAGAAATAAAAAGTTGTATTTGGGCTCCACAGTGGCTGAGTGGCTAGCACCCACGCTTCACAACAAGAAGTTTCCGGCTTCAATCCTTGGGTACGACCGCCCGGCTTGCTCAAGCATTTCTGTGAGGAATTTGCATGTTCTCCCTGTGTCTGGATGGGTTTCCTCCAGGCACTCCAATTTCCTCCATCAACCCAAAACAAGCACCATACTCAAATCCTCCAGCTAAGGCAGTGCTGATCAAGCCTGCACGCCCACTGCTCCAGACTAAGGTTCCCCCGGTGCCATTGAGGGATGGGTCAAATGCAGAGGACAAATTTCCCTACGGGGACAATAAATTCTATCTTAACCTAACCTTGACCTTAAACCTCCTTGTCAAAACCTGACCTCTGGTCTGCTAAGTAGGTTTGGGCCTGGTTATTATTCATTGGGAATACCAGGTGCCACAGTAGGACCCCAGTGGCAAAACTGTTATTGTGTCACAATGTGACAGCAGCACAATGTCACAAACTCAATAGTACCGATTCAGACCACTATAATGATAAAAAAATTAAAACATAAATAAAATAAAATAAAATACTTTATTTAGACAATAGAATGTGATTTTTTTTTCAACATTAAATCATAGTACTTTCTCTTACCACATGCTTACCACATGCATATATCTGTGTGATCCTTCAGTGGTAGAGATATGTTCCATAGTGGTCCATGGGCGTATACTAGTCTATGTGGTCTTATACTTGCTCTGATACAGCTCAAGATCATTCTAAAGCTATTCAGTTAAGGTTCCTTTCTGTCCTGTTCTTTAGTCCAGTGGTCCCCAACCACTGGGCCGTGGACTGGTACCGGTCCGTGGATCAATTGGTACCGGGCCACCGGCCGTCCAAGAAATAATTAATTATTTCCATTGTATTTATTATCTGAGTCTGAACAATTGTTTATTTTGAAAAATCTTTTATTTTGAAAAATGACCGGATTCTCTCGGTTACATTTCCGTCACTTGAGCGGCGACAACTTAACCACTTAGCATTCCGACGGCCCGCCCGCCTTTACGTTACAATTTTACAGCAAGGTACGTGTATTTCTGCGTCACCTACACCTCTAATTACCACAGTGCTGACAGGAAAGCCGATTTTACAAAGAAGTCAGAAATGTGGATTTGGACATCACTTACCTTTGAGCACTCTGGTTCTGTCAAACATCAACATATTCACACAAAGTTGGTCTGATTCGATCCGTAATGGTCCAGAGAATATAATCCAGTCAAGAAATTATGTCCACAAAGGAAGTTAGAGCCTCCATGTCCAATCTGCTGCAGGAAAGTGAAATCTGTTCCGTCACTTCTCTGCATTTCTTTTGTCAGTTTCAGGCATAATAAACTTCTGACAGCGCCAACTTTGTTCCTCAGCACAAAACAAACTTGTTAGCTTGTGATTGACACCAAAGTTGGCCAATAAGGCGGGGGCTGTGGGTTACTGGAGCCGCGGACAATGAATGAGAGCTACAGATGACTGAAAGCGTACGCCCCACTCTCCCCCTTGTAGAATCAAGCTGTTACATTACACACGTTTAGTGATGTTTTCCTCTTAAAGCCAATGAACAGCGGAACACGCTGATGCGTGACATGCAGTGGTTTACTGTAAACAGACAGAGTTTTCTGCGCGCGTATAAAGACGAGACTGGATATAAAGATCCGCACGTAAAATTACGCAATACGTACACGTAATTTTACGTGCAGCAGTTTTGCGTTTTAAACATGACGAAACGGACAAAACAAAGGAAGTACACGACCGAGGACACGGTGGATGTTTGTACAAGTTAAACTAGAGACATCTCGGACCCGGAGCAGTTCGTGAAACCGAGTGAAGATCTCATGGTGGACTCAGGAGTAGAGGGACCTTATGATTTGATCGACTGGATGCTGTTCCTGGTGGGTAAGTGTGGTTTATTCTGCTATTGACTTAATTGTGGGTCAGATGTGTATCATGTGTAATCATTAGCACCAATCATCACGCACACACCACTTGGGTGAAGTGTCTTGCCTAAGGACACAATGACAGAACTAAGGACACAATGACAGAAATTGGTCCGAGTGGGACTCGACCACTGAGCCACTGTCACAGAATGACTGTCTCACTGTACAATCATGTACAGTGTGTTCTTAGTTTCCAGTGTGTGTTTGTTTACATTTTGAAGCGTGTGTGTGTTTGTTGATTGTTTGCAGTGTGTGGTTTGTAAATATATATTTATTTTGACCCATACCACTTGTTTTGACTGTATTTTATATACAAATATAAATTTTATATTGTGTTGTGATATGATATATAAATGTACAGTAATAGAGCAGCTGGGTGTGCACATACAGATTCCTCTCACTGTGAGTTTTCAGTAGAGCCTCAATGATGTCTGTGGGTTGAAACATTCAAAAGTTATTGCACTTTTTCCAAACGTTCTCCAAATGCCTTCATTCGGATAGGTTTGGAGAGGCCTGGACTTACTCATGATAAAATGATTGTAAAACTCTCATTTTTATAGGTATTGACCTCAAATTTGAAATGTATGTGGTCAACAACCTTGTCAGTTGAGATATAGTGTATTTTTGGCCCTAGCTCTCTACTGCAGCTTTCTACACCTTCATTTTCACAAAAATGTTTTGGCGAGGATGAGAAAACTTTTTTTTATGTGTGTTCCAAAGTGTATAAATGCTCAGCAGACAAACTTACAGTGATTCTGACACCTGTGGGTAAAATGGTGTGTGAAGTCTGAACATGTTTAGACCAGATTTTAAATATAATCTTAAAATGTATCAGATATACACCAAATAAATAAATGGTCAAAGTCACATTAGATATTTAACTCAAGGAACCACTCACCCAATCAGACACAAATGCACACAGACACTGAGGGTGAGGCAAATTAAGTGTCTTGCCCAAGAACAAAATAGCTGAGATCAGATCACCAACCTGTGGGGCCTATGAGAGCTGACTGCTCTACCATTGTACAATGTTTATGTTGAGAGCAATAATTGCCAAACTTTGGATGAGAGGACAAACACTCTACCAAGTGAACCACTGTTGCCTGGCAAAGAAAGTGTATATTATAAATAACAACTAGGGTATGAGTGATGGAGCTTTTTGGAGTGAAATGTCCAGTGGTGGAAGACGTACTCAATTTTATTACTTAAGTAAAAGTACTTATGCATTAAAACATTTAAGTATTCCACACAAATTGAGAACACATTAGCGACTCAAATAGATTTACTAATTGTTCTTGTTATTTTTACCTATATATTTTTACTCACTTACAGCAGACTCAGCCATTAACATGATCAAAAATAAACCCTTAGAGACCTCAAACCAAATACTTTTACTTTTCAGTACAGTAAAAAAAAAAAAAAAAAAAAGTAGAAGTATCTACTTGAAAAATGTACTTCAGTAAAGTACATATACCTGTACAGTTTACTTAAAGTGCATATGGCAAGTTTTTATGTTTTTCTAATTATTACTTGGTTTGGTGGAATAGTACCTGTGGTAAATATTTATTATAGTTTTACAACAGTTAAGTGGTAGTTTCTGAAAAAAGGTTGAAAGTACAAAAATACAGGAAGTAGCAGTGAGTTCTAAAACAGAATCCCTCTACCTAGTGTGTGTCACCAACATGGAAAAATCCTTCTAAAATGCAGATAGTTAATGTGCAATGAAGGCATTTTTTTCTTGGAGTTTAAACATTAATTTAACGATATAAAGGTGTTGTTATGGGTTTTTATTAGTCTACTCATCACTAACCTGCAATTTATACACATTTTGGCCCTTGTTTACATTATGGTTGCTAGGTCGCATGGAATTAACTTTGCCATATCTGCTGCCAGTATCCAAAGAGGAAGTAAAATTATAAAATTCGCCAACCTAAAAATATAGAAATAAATAGACAAGATTTTTAGTAAAATATTAAAGATAATACTATTAACTATAGTACGGTACTTTTACGTTTGCACTTTTGTTGTTCTGTACTACCTTTCACCTTCTATCTGTCCAAGTGGTATCAACATTACTTTGTAGCTGGACTTCAATATAAAAAAATCAATCTTGTTCCATGTTTCACCAACACAGTCTGACAAGTTTTTCACCATTCATTCCAGCATAAATATTTCTATCTGCTTTCGTATGTGAGCATGATTACTGTGCGCCATGTTTGTGTTGACACTGCCCTGCATCTGACATACAGCCTCTCCCAGCAGACACCAGCAGTCTGCTCACTCTACAGATGTATATATGTTTGGTTGCGTGCAGACGGAGGGGGGAGGAGCTTACGTAACAACCCCAGAGAGAAGACTCCATCTAAATGTAAACAGCGTGGTCCCGGATGGTGTGGTCTAATCGTAGCAGAGTCAGTACTGTGCACTCGGAGAGATCAGTGTGCAATATAGCCTTACGCTACAAGTGAAAGTCCCCCAGCACGCGGCCTATTTCATGTCTGAAACTTTCGAAGAAAATATACAGAGATAAGCCAATACATGTTGTCTGTGATGAAATTAAATATGGATTATTCCTTGCTCTTTCAAAACCACCGAGCCACACTACAACACATTTTACCTTTTATTTATTAAAAATGGGGTATTATGTAAAATCTAATTATTGGAGCTTTCTTCCATGTTATAAAATTGTTCCCTCATCAAAAATATGCCTGAAGAGATTTTAGGTGTCATCCATGCATGTTTGCTGCCGCACAGCAATTTTCCATAAACATGCAAAATGATGATGATGCAAAACAATACACTACAACTTCACAAACCTAATGCGATGTGCATTAGCTTCATTATCAAAATGCGTGCTCATTGCAATGTGATAGTACTCTGAAGGGGGAGTGACTTAGCCAAGAGAGAAAAGGGCCGGGAGACTCAAAGTGTCAAAAACTAAACTAAAACTTTTTAAACATGGTAATATGTTTTTCTTTTTTTTTTTTTTTTAGCAAATATAGAATTTTCAAAACTTTAAACTTTAAAGGAAATCTTAAACTAAATGATTGCAGGGATTTGCATCTCAGACGGCCGGGTGAGCATTAAGATGAGAAGACATAAATTATTGTGAAACACATTTTTTTTCTTGCAAAAATGAACCTTTCACAAATTGTAAAGAACTCTACTTATTGCAATAAAACACCATTTCAGATTTAACCTAAGAAAGTAGAGGTAAGCTACTGTACTTATCTTTCATGACTGACAGAGGCACTGAGATCTGAACTAAATGGTATGAGATAGTTTGATAGAATAATATTTATGAGCTGCTTTGCAGAGCATGTAGTCTATTTGGTTTCAAACTTTATACAGGTGGCAGTCACAGCCTCAGCTTGTCCAGCCTCAGTGCTCTACATATGGCCCATTGTTACAGCCCTGCACCTAGTCACCACACTGCACGTAACACCCCCCACACCCCCATTACTCCCATGACCAAACTACACTTGTATGCATTCCCACCCCCTTCCCTCTTTATTTACCCTTTCTTATCTCTGAAAAGTTGTTTTTGCATAAGAGAAGAGAACTGTATTGCCTTGTGCATAGCGGTATGCTTGCTTTTTCATGCTATGACAGACCTATACACCAATACCCTTCCATTGCATAGTTAGGTAGGTGTTGTGGACAGGTTAGAAGCCAGGGTTGGTTTTATATGTCTTTTATATGTCTATATTGTAATCTCCACTGACATAGACAGTGTGTCTATACATGGGAATCCTTAGAAAATTCTCAAGCAATCATCAGTTTAGCCTGTATAAACAAACCGTCTGATCTTATATCAAGTACACTAGTGTGATCATGCTAAATGCTCTTGGCACAGCCTGTACAGAAAGAAAATGGACAGTTTCTTACATTAAGAAAGGTAATGACATATAAATGATTTTACAATATATTGGTATGTCTTGAGGTCTTTCAGCACAATGAACAAGGCTTGTGTTTATCATCTTATCTATTTCTTTTTCTGCACATAGAAAGTTACACATACAAAGTGTTTTTCACTAACCAGAACTGCCTATATTACAACAGAAATCTGCATTTTAACAGTATTCTTTTTAGCTACCTCCATCTGCATTAATTATCATGTACCAGGTACACTTAAAGCACACACATTCACAATATTATTTAATGACACTTAATATGTACATGATCACATGGCCAAGTCATTTTCATACAGAGATACTTTTCAGTCCCCTGTGGTATTTTTTTTTTTTTTTTGTATGTAGCCATATTTGTTGTGATATGGACAGACCATGCATGTCCCTGATTGGCTAATCCACCAATCTGAACTCGGGGAGATTCAACTGTGACCAAGCTCACATCTTCATAATGTATTTGCGAAGTATTCTGAATCCCAACCAAACTAAATGACATTGCTCAATTGTCACTTTTTATGCCCATCCTCTTCTCCTCCCTCCCTCTTTTCCTCTCTTCCCCTCTCCTGCGCTCTGATGCCGAGTTGTATTTGACACCTCTGCCTCTCAGCTGCACCAGATCTTGTCTCTGATAGTTGGTAAAATCAGCCTGTGTTGTTTGGGGATACGCAGATTAGAGACAGAGGTATCAAAGCTCTCTCCTGCTCCCCGGGATCAGCTCATTCAAACGCGCTGCGGTGAGTCCCTCCAAAGAGCACATCCACATCCCCATTGTTCCCCCCGCCCTCCCCATCACAACAGGGGCCGCTCACTCCATAATGGCTTCTCCCAAAATCTGACTGTGTAAAGAGACTGACACAAGATGAGGTGAGGAACAGAATCAGGATGTGCGCCTCAGTGAATGTGTCAGAATGATAAAGAGAAAAAGATGTGGAGTTTATTTCACATTTTCTTAAAAGAATGCAAGGACATTATGCTATTCAAACCCTCCTTACGGATAGTTGTAAGATTCTGTACAATGCTCAGCCCACAACCTGATGCTGATGGGACCAAAGAGAGCATTTTCAAAATAAATAAATAAATAAATAAAAGATAACCTGGGGATCTAAATATGTTATGTGTCAGTATTTAATACACCATAGAAGTAAATTGCCCCCTCTTTAAAGGAGCCATATTAAAGATTTTGATTTTAAATTTCATCAACATGTGAATCTGTGTTCCCAGATATGGGGTAAACAAGTTCAAGTCAAATATAGCTTTTACTAATAACAACTGTAATGCTAATTTATTCTTAATTACAAAAGACTGATGATGGTCCATTAATTTATGGTAATTCATTTTTGGATGATTATCCAATCAGAAAGTACAGTTTTCAATGCTGAAATCCAGTTAGTTTAAACCTAAAAAGACTCTCTAATCTGAATCATCACTACCTAAAGCACCTGCAGCCAATCATTAATCAGTGCTAGTGCAGCCTCTGCAGCTCAGTGAGTGAATTCTGGAGGCATGGCCTGTCCATATACTGAAAATGAGAAAAACTTGTATGTGTCCTCTACCTGCACGTTTACTGCAGGTTTACTGTTACTGTTTGGTATTTGTATTTTTTCACTTTTGGATTTGCTTTTCCAGATTATTTACCTTCTATTTTTACTAAAATATCTGAGGCCTGTTCACATAAACCAAATTCCAACAGAGGCCTGTAAAGAAGTCTCTCTTTCCGCAGCATGGACAGCTCTCATGGTGCTTTGCTGGTTTAGGAGCTTTGTAGACTGTAATGTTTCACAGAGTGGTAATAATATTAACTGTAATCTCAGTCAGTCAAAAGAAGAGGATGTAGCTCAGTAGTAGACCTCATGCTTTGCATGTATGAGGTTCTGGGTTCATTCCCTGACATTTCCACTTTGTCTTTGAAGAATCTGACAATTTGTGCAGCTGTGTTCACTTGACATTTGACTCAAACTTATCTTCATTGTTTGCCATTTCCATTGTCACATTGTCACTGCATGTGTCCAAATATATAGTGTTGTAGTGGGCATGTAGTAAAGCAACAGACTAAAAATCCATCGGGCTCTCCTTGGGTTGTGTCCTGTTTTGCTCTACAAGAAAACTCAGTTTGCATTTGAATAGTGCTCACATTGTATGGGATGATATGTTAGAAGTATTATGCTTTGTTTTTGTGTATGTTTAATGTAAATCAAAATAAATTATAACATATTGCAAATCATTAAGAATCTGTGTGAAATTAATTGATTAATGTCCTTGATCACTAGTTTCATTATCACAGTCCCATGTGTGATTGTCTTACACCAAAGCCTGAACTGTGGCCTTATCATGGTAATGTGGAATATAATGATGACACCTGCAGCAGAGACTTCACTATGGAGGAAATGGAAAGGGCAATGATAAAGCTCTATTCTCTGTGCAGTGTATGAATCAGGCTTACTCCATTAAATGTGAACTTATGGAACCATTGTACTATCACACCTCCTTATAGAAATAATATCATTTACATGATAATTTGAATTTCACACATGTATTATCAGTAGTATGTGAAAACGCTATTTCCATACTGACATAGAAGACTGTAGTTACATAACGTTTTCTTTTCTGTCATAGTCCAGTACTGGTTTTGGCACTCTCTTGTTTTCCCTCCTCCCCTCTACTCCTTGGTCTGACTCCTTCCAGCAAGATTGTTAAATAAAAACTTTAATTCTGCATTTGTCTCCTTTCTGTCTGCTTTTGGGTCCAACTCTGGTTCAACCAGGACATTTATCTACTGTATTACTCACTCCATTATAAAATATGTTTCGACCAACATCTAAATTGAATTATAAGTAAAACATGACATATTTATTAATACTTTTGAACAGCATAGCACTGGTATTTCATATGTTTGTACATATTAAAAAGGAAGTTCTGATTACTGTGCTCTGAAAACTATTTGAAAAGATTAGTGGATACTGTGTAGCATCATAAATAAGACTTAAAACAGTGTCTAGTTTTGTTGATGTGGGTGATTAGAGGCATTGTAGTGTATAGAATTTGAGCATAATAGTGATCAGAATATGTTCGGTGAAGTTGCATGGACTTTAAAAACGCAGAGGGTTAGTTGGACTTAGCACTAGCATATCTTAAAGCTAGAATACATCAATAAATCAGTACTACAGCTTGTACAGCAAACAAGATAAGACAAAGATAAGGCACATCTAAAGACCAGGACTTCATACAACTCACAAATGGCCCAAAACATTGAGGTACACTGAGTTTTGCCTTTACATCAGAAGTTAACCATTTAAAACCTCAGGGCCCTTCATGTGCGCTCATCAAGAACATCCCAGTTGTGTTTTGTTTCATTCACACATGTTTAACACACAAATCCTGCATATTTAGGCTGAGCTCAGAAAACACTCTGTTCCACCCTGTGATGTCATATGGTACTAGAGGAAGTGCTCCACTGAACCAGACACCTTCACTAGAATCATTTTCAGCCCTGGAATCGCCATTCTCTTCTGAACAAAAGTTAAGTTGAAAACTATCACTGTATGACACCATAAGGTGGAACAGGGCATTTTGCGCAATGGAGATGTAGACAGACTAATAATAAAGAAATACTCAAATATGTGTGAATAAAAACAAAACAACATCAGGTATGTTTTTGTTGAGGTAACAACATTCTAAGATGGCTTAAAGCTCACACGAGTCTATTTTATGTAATACAGGATCTTTAAGTTCAGAACAGTCTGTTTATCATGGTATGTCTTCTTTAATGGAGGTGTTATGGCCTTCTTTACTTGCATTATTATGGATCTCTTTAACCCAACCTTCATAATAACATCTGTTGTTATGCACGGGTGTATCTCTTGTTTGTTGCGTCCAGCGGCCTCCAGCCACTTGGGATAGATTGAACTGGTACTTTTGTTCTGATTATATAGATACACTGTATGTATGCTCATGTGTCACCTGACGGCAAGAAGACATTTTTAGACACTAACAGCTCTTTGACAATTATGCACAACTGATTCAATAAACCAGACTTTTTGATTCAAGACAACTTCTGTTGATTTTATATTTTTAAGGTTTTTATTATTGGAAATTCCACAACAGAGGCCATCAGTAGTGCATGTGAGCGGATCAGACCATTTTAGGAGGAAGTGGTTAGCATTAGCCGTGGTGAAGGTTAGCGCTGTGCTGTAGAGTGGATTGACACAGCAGTTGTTTCGCTCACAGCTCTGCTGGCAGTCACACTGAATCACATCCGCTCCAGTCTAAGTTCCCCCAGAATTCATCAGTGTGAGACACCACTGCACTACTAAGTCACGGCGTGCTCATGCTCAGTGTAAACCAGTCTGAGCCAGAGCTTCTCTATAAAAATGCAAAAAAAATATTGGTAAAAACATACTGACAATTTTAATTTTAGTATGTATTTTATGAATGTGAGGACTGAAGCAGGGTCAAACCAAGCCTAAAGCAGTGTCAAGGAGGTTAATTTAATATTCGTTAAAGGGGGGTATTACACTTCTATGGGATATTAACTGCTAACACAGCATATTTAGATAACAATGAGTAATCTTTAGGTCACAATATTCACTGCAAACAACATATAGACATAAGTTTCACTGTCATTTTTGATGCTCTGAGTCCCCCCTCCCTTTGTATGTGATGTTGCTGTGACTGTCTGGTCAGCTGATTTAAACCGATTTTGGCTCTCTCTTGTACTTGGAGCAGTAGGATGACAGTGCCATCTGCAGTTCGACTTCTTCAGAACTGTATCCCAGGTATGAGAAAGTTGGTACGCCCCCCTCATCCCGATTTACTCTCTGGTGGTGTGTTTAAATCAGCAGCGCAGACACATCAAAGCAACAACACATGACACTTATGAAGAAAGTAGCAGAGTGCAGCCGAAACTGGAGTATAATCAATACGGAAGACCTAATGGACCTAATCAGACTACTATCAGTGTGCATTTCACTAGTCAAACTACTGCACATCACATTAATTTAGAAGGTTTATTATAACATGAAGCATTTTCTTAGAGGTGCTGTACCTGATTTTACCCCTTAAAAATGAAAATAGAACTACTTCAACAGTTTGCAGCAGTCAAAACCTTTTCCTCCCTTTCCTAATGCACTCTTTAATTTTAAAACTATCTGTAAAATGTCCCGTACTAGGGGTTTAAAAACAAAGAATAAACTCATTTGAAACTGTACCCCTGTCAGCATTGTCCGGGCGGTGCTGCTCAGGCCTGCTCCACCTGTCGTTTGAATACACATCTCTAATGGCACTTTTAATGGACAGTTGATGAGCTAACGAGCGATGTGATGTGAGCCAATTACGCAGCTCCTTCTGTCCGATAATGGCAAAGCTAATGGAAGCCTGATGGACAAAAGCTGTGTAAAATGGCTGTATTCTGTCTGTTCCATGTCTGTTACGCTTAGCAGAATATGTCTTTGATTTAAGGCTTCAGGCGCACACCGCTCTCCACTAAGTGCCCTCCCAAAAGACGTGAATGAGTTTTATAGCTGCAGTTCAGGCGTAACAGCAATAGAGTAATACTGCTTTATCGACAATGTATTCAAAACAAACATCAAATGAATTAATTCAAGCTTAAAATCTATATCCAATGATGGGATGTTACAAAAAACAAAACAAACATGAAAATATCATCCATTTTAACCATTTAGTGCTTAACAGAAAAAAGAAAAAAAAAAGAGGAAGAGATTTATAATCAAATAAAGATTTATCTTAAAGGTGAACTATGTAACTTTTCTGGTACTAGGTCTGCCACCTGTTTGTCGCCATGGAGGCAGATGTTAAATGCCACAATGTGGAACATTCCAGGCAAAGAAATAACACCTCCATAGTAGAAAATTTATATTGTGCATAGGGATACACCGATACTCATCAATGTGCTGCTGATACCAAGAGCCGAAACCATTGCGCCGTGTCTTATTTGATACTCACAGCTTGCCTCTCAGCTGAGCAGTGAGCTCTGAGCAGAGAGATGAATATAAAAACACACATTAACTGTTCTGAATGTGAAGATGAGCCTCAATCAGATGTGATTGTCACATGAAAATATTTAGAATTTTTTTTTTTCTTCACAAAGAATATTAGTGCTTTGCTCATGCATACATAATAGTAGGTTAACACGGCTGAGTGGTGCTGGCAGTTCTTTACATGTGTATGTATTGTGACTTATTGTGATTGACAGACAAATTTAGCAACTGAATAGGGTTGAGAACTTTCAAAACAGGTATAGCTCCATACTGGTCAAAGTGTGACCATGGTAAAAGTAAGAGAACACTCACTGTTCTGCTAAAACTGAAAAGATGGAATGGTAAATACTAAAGGTACTTATACCAAATGATTGTGGTTTTATTATACATTTTAAACAGCTTTTCAAATCAGTATTCCACTGAAGAAGTAGACTATATTCAGAAATTATATCAAATTAATTAATTAGTTCAAATTCATACATTCATAATTCATACTAGCTTTGGAGAAAGTGGTATAATGCCCCTCTAATTGTTCACCTTTACATTTTTCATAAACCTTACCTATCTCTGTCCTCATAGTATAAATTGTTTTATTCAGCATTATAAAAAAAAAAAAAAAACATGTTCATGAGTTATATTGAATGATTTGCTTATATGTAATTCTAAGCCTTATCTATTAGGCCTTGTACCCAAATGTTCACGTGTATTTGAGCAAAATATATCAGTACAATTATATTCTATAAGCAGCTCTTGAAGTTAAAAGGAGTCATCTTAGATAATCAGGAAATATGCATTTGCTTCCTACAAAACCAATTCCAATGAAGTTGGGACACTGTGTAAAACTTAAAAAAAAAAAAAAAAAAATACAGAATACAATGACTTGCAAATCCTTTCAACCTATATTAAACTGAATACACTACAAAGTCATGATATTTAAATGTTCAAACTGATAAACTTTATTGTTTTGTGAAAATATTCACTCATTTTCAATATGATGCCTGCAACATGTTCCAATAAAGCTGGGAAAGGAGCATGTTTACCACTGTGTTACATCACCTTTCCTTTTAACAACAATCAATAAGTGTTTGGAAACTGAGGACACTAATTATTGAAGCTTTGCAGGAGGAATCCTTTCCCATTCTTGCTGAATGTACAACTTCAGTTGCTCAGCAGTTCGAGGTCTCCATTATTGTATTTTGCGCTTCATAATGCCCCACACATTTTCAATGAGAGACAAGTCTGGACTGCAGACAGGCCAGTCTAGTACCCCCACTCTTTTAATGTGAAGTCACCCTGTTGTAACATGTGCAGACTGTGGCTTGGCATTGTTTTGCTGAAATAAGCAGGGATGTCCCTGAAAAAGACGTTGCTTGGTTGGCAGCATATGTTGCTCCAAAACCTATATGTACCTTCCAGCATTAATGGTGCCTTCACAGATGTGCAAGTTACCCATGCCATGGGCACTAACACATCCCCATACCATCACAGATGCTGGCTTTTGAACTTTACACTGATAACAATGGTCATTTTCCTCTTTGGCTCACAGGACACAATGTCTATGATTTCCAAAAACAATTTGAAATGTGGACTCCTCAGACCACAGCACACTTTTCCACTTTGCGTTAGTCCATCTCAGGTGAACTCAGGACCAGAAAAGCCGGCTGCGTTTCTGGATGGTGTTGATATATGGCACTATATCATATTATATTATATTTTGCTTTGCATGGTACAGTTTTAACTTGCACTTGGAGGTGTAGTGAAGAAGTGTTTTAACTGACAGTGGTTTCTTGAAGTGTTCCTGAGCTCATGTAATATCCTTTACACATTGATGTCTGTTTTTTAATACAGTACCACCAGAGGGATCGAAGGTCACGGGCATTCAATGTTGGTTTTTGGCCTTGCCGCTTACACGCAGAGATTTCTCCAGATTATCTGAATCTTTTGGTGATATTACCGTAGACTGTACATGATGAAATCCTTAAATTCTTTGCAACTGTACATTGAGAAATGTTGCTCTTAGACTGTTGGACTATTTGCTCATGCAGTTGTTCACAAAGTGATGACCCTCACCCCATCCTTGCTTGTGAATGACTGAGCCATTCGGGGATGCTCTTTTTATACCCAGCCACACTCACCTGTTTAAAATTAACCAGTTCATCTGTGTTGTGTTCCAAACAGGTGGTTTTTAAGCATTCCTCAACTTTCCCATTATTCTGTTGCCCCTGTCTCAGCTTTATTGGAACGTGTTGCAGGCATCAAATTGAAAATGAGTGAATATTTGCATAAAAACAATAAAGTTTATCAGTTTGAACATTAAATATCATTTCTTTGTAGTTTATTCAGTTAAATATAGGTTGAAAGCATTTGCAAACCATTGTATTCTGTATTATTTTTAAATTTTTACACAGCGTCCCAATTTCATTGGGGTTGTAGTTGTTGTTGGCAAAACTCCATACTGGTCTCTGGGAGTTGTGAAAAGTTCTTTAAAATTAACTAGTATTGTTTTTCATATTTTAGTGGCAGTGTTCTAATATTCTCCCTTATAGTCTAAAAATAAACTTGGACTATATGTCATGATGCCGGTTTGTCCTGTCCTCCCGTGCTCTCTCCCCCTCCCCTACCTGTGTGTCTGGAGCTGGGCAGAGTGCCTGTCTCCTCCCGTGCGCACCTGGAGCGCATCTGCAATCAGCACCACCTGCGGCTGAGTATTTGAGAGCTGAGCAGACTACACTCGGCACCAGACCGTCCGCGTGTACAACGTGAATGCCTCTAGCTTGTTTGATTCCTGTTGCCTTTTTGCATGCGCTTATTTGGATTTTTGCTACCCTCCAGACCCCTGCCTCTGCTTGCCCAGCTCCAGCTCCTACGTTCCTGTCCTGGTGTCGTCTCCTGCTCGTCTCGTCCTCCGTCCTGTCCTGCTCCCTGGCTGTCGCCTGGTCTCCGCTCTGGTCTCCGCCTGTCCTGCCTGTCCTGGTCCTCGTCCTGGTCCTGTTCTGCCCGTCTTCCCTGCACCGCACCTGCCTGATCCGTCTCCCGCTCCCCGGTTCCTGTAACTGCTTTGTGAACTGTTAAAAGACTGTATTTTCACTCCCCTGTAAATAAACACTGTTTAAACTCGCTCTGGTCTGCACCTTGGGTCCAAACCTGCCCGTTACGACACTATATTGGCATAACAAAATTTGACTTTGTCCATCCATCCATTTTCTTCAGCTTATCTGGAGCCAGGTCGCGGGGACAGCCAGAATAGATGCCCTAGCCACCTCAAATGACTCCTCTCGACATGGAGGAGCAGCGGCTCTACTTCGAGCTCCTCCTGTGTGGCCAAGCTCCTCACCCTATATCTAAGGGAGCTCCCAGCCACCCTGTGGAGGAAACTCATTTCGGCTGCTTGTATCTGCGATATTGTCCTTTTGGTCATTACCCAAAGCTCAAGACCATAGGTGAGGGTAGGAACATAGATTGACCGGTAAAACCAAGAGCTTTGCCTTTCGGCTCAGTTCCTTCTTCACCACAACAGACTGATACAGCAACCACATCACTGCAGACGCTGCATCAATCCGCCTGTCAATCCCGCACTCCATCCTTCCCTCACTCGTGAACAAGACCCCGAGATACTTGAACTAATCCACTTGAGGCAGAGACTCACCATCCAGCCAGAGAGGGAAAGCCACCTTTTTCCAGTCGAGAACCATGGCCTCGGATTTGGAGGAGCTGATTCTCATCCCAGCTGTTTTACACTCGGCTGCAAACCGCCCCAGTGCCTGTTGCAAGTCCTGGCTCAATGAAGCCATCAGGACAACATCATCTGCAAACAACAGTGATGAGATCCTGTGGTTGCCAAACCAGACCCCCTCTAGTCCCTGGCTGCGCCTAGAAATTCTGTCCATAAATATAATGAACAGAACCAGTGACAAAGGGCAGCCCTGGCAGAGTCCAACATGCACTGAGAACAGGTCTGACTTACTGCCGGCAATGCAACCACGGCTCCTGCTTAGCAAAGGGCCCGGGGACACAATACTCCCTGAGCACCCCCCAAGGGACACCACGAGGGACATGGTGGAATGCCTTCTCCAGATCCACAAAGCATGTGGACTGGTTGGGCAAAATCCCATAAATCTTTGAGGACCCGAGAGAGACTAAAGAGCTTGTCCACTGTTCCACGACTGGCCAAAAACCTCACTTCTCCTCTTGAATCTGAGGTTTGACTACCGGTCGGATTCTCCTCTCCAGTACCCTTTTAACATTGTTGCTCATTGCACTGTCAATAATTCATAAAGGAGACGGCACTGGTCAAAAATGACTGCTTAAATATTAAATATAGGAATTAAATGAAATTTGTATTCCACAAAATGCATGGGATTAAATTATTCAAAAAAATAAAAATAAAATAAAAAATATTATGCAAAATGTACTTTATAGAGCTTTTAACCATATTATAGTTGTCATTTATTTGTCATTATTATTCTCATCATATTTCTCATCCTTTTCTCATTTACCCTCTGTCATGATCCGCACTGTCCACTCCTGGTTTTACTCCTGTCCTGCTCTTTCCCTCCCTCAACTGCCAGATCTGGGCTGGGCTTCTGGCTCCTCCCACGCGCACCTGCAGCCCATCAGTGCAATCAACTCACCTGCTGTGCATAAAAGGAGCTGGGAGAAGAGACTCAGTGTGGGATCATTGTCGTGTTCTCTTCATCCTGTCGTGTCTCTGCATTCCTGTCTGTTCCTGCGTTCTGTGTTCCCGTGTTCCGGCCCTGGATGTCTCCTGCCTGCTCTGCCCTACGCCCGTCTGGTCTGCCTGTCGTCCTGTGGTCCCTTCATGTCCCCGGTCCCTGTGTTTCCTGTGTTCCTGCTCACCTGCTCACCTCCGGATCACCTGTTTGTACTTGTCCTTTACTTACAATAAATCCTGTAAATATTCCCCGAGTCTGCATCCTTTGGTCCGCTACACTCACCCGTTACGACACCATCTTAAAGTTGCATTCATGCATTTGAGTGATCTTTATTCTTCAGTATTCAAGACATCATTGCTCTGATCTACACCTAGTCCTTATAAGTGGGCGTGTGCCACTGCTCTGTACTTACTAATCTTTGAATAATATGTTCTCCCATTTTCTTTCCTTAATACACAGAGGTTTCAGCAGCACGTAGACATTTTGGTACATATTAAAAAGTAAATCCATTACTCGCTAGCGTCATGTGCAGCTATCCATATGAGGGACCGACAGCATGTGGGTCTTTGTTGTGATGACATTTATGTTGACATCAGCTCCCATTGGCCCGGCAATAAAGAAGTCTGCAGACTTGTTTATTTCATTACTTTGTTTTAGATCAAACATTGTGATTAAAAAATTTACTAATTATAACAATTATCCATGGGTGTCATAGATTGTTACTATTTACTATTTTGTTAGTGAGGATTCCAATGGCTAACATCTTCCTCGGTGATATCATCCCCATAACAAAGACCTCCCCAAGTCAATATCGCAGTTGCATTGTTGTTGTGGCAATAGACGCAGAGGAGGCGAGTGTGGGAGGGGCCGGAGAGTGAGTGAGATTGCAATGGGGGATCCTGAAGAATGCAACAAAGTCTGCCCATCTGAAACGCTGCCAACCATTACGCGGAGTGTAGCTTGTAATCGATCATCCCCACCGTGCCAAGGCTGCTCTGCATTTGAGGTGACACCAAGAGATTAAGGTGCACAAAACTTCAGATGAGTAAGATGTAAAAATATGCAAAGTTTTGATGGAATACAAGTAACTTTCTGAGTCAATATTCAGGCATGCTTTTGAAGGATCACCAAAGCCAAGCTAAGCAACTATAGGCCATTGGTGGGGCACAATCATACGCACTTAACAGAGGTGGGTACTACTTCCTTCTAATAGTGCTCATTACATTTACTCAGTTACATTTTCTTGAGTAATTTTTTTTTAAAGAAATTGTACTTCAGAGTATTTTTTCTAGCAGCATACTTTTAATCCTTGAGTAATACATTGTAGTGTAACACTTGAGTACTTGAGTAAAATATTTTGTTCCTCTTCCTACTGTGAGTCTACAAGTGACAAAAGCTTTATGTTGACAATATGAAATGATCTGAACAAGTGTGGTTCTTGCACAGCTCCTTCAGATATGATGTCTATAAAGATATGTCTTTTTTCATTTTATACCTTTTGGAAATACCAGAATTTGTCCATTATTTAATGTTTTGTTTTTCTGACTACATTAACTTTCAATTACTGTTTATGTTATCCTTACTTGAATAGTACTTTTCCCAAATACTTTTTTACTCTTACTTGAATTTCCTGGACCATTACTTTGTAGTAATATTATTTTGAACTTTTACTGAAAGTAAATTTTTTGGCTACTTTACCCACCTACTTTACTCACTCTTATGCAATGCAATTAGTGTATTGTTAATATTTAAAGACCTGATTGACTGATTTAGAGCCTTGCAGTGACAGTGACAACAACTAGCATGCTAATACTCAATTCTGATTATCATAGTAAAGTGCTTTTTAAGCAGATGCAGACAATAGTCAGCAGACATATTTTACCTCAGAAGTTGCTAACAATATATCTGTACAGAGGCAAGATAAATTGTGCTCAAATGCATGGGATAAAACAGAATAGAGGACCTTTAAGTAAAATACAACTCCAGATTTTTAAGAGGGTGCATGTTAAAAGCTCAAAAACTTCCGTTTTGCATGATGTGTCCCCTTTAAGAGGGTATATTATGGAAAATTATATATATATATATATATATATATATATATATATATATATTTTTTTTTTATGTATTTATTTTTTTTTTACTTTCTTGCATGTCATAATGTTGTTCCCTTCTTAAACATGCCTGAAGAAGTTTTAGATGTCATCCATGCATGTTTCAGTAATTTAGCTATTTCTCCCAAGTCCTGTTTATGTTTAGGTCTAAGATTCTGTCCAATGCTCAGCCCCAATACATTTCCAACGTCACCCATGCTTCAATTCTCCATAAATATACAAATTTCATGGCACAAAACTGTACACAGGAACTTGGCAAACCAGTAAAACTACTGCATAGTGAATCAGGTTTTGATTTTGTAGTGATAGCTCTCTGAAGGGGGATTGACTTAACATGGGGAGGAAAGGGAGGGGAGCATCAAAGGGAAAGTGACAAAACTTATAAAGCATGTTAATACAGGGGCGATCAATTTTATGTGTTAACAAAAAGTAATATTAACAGGTACCATTTTATTCACGCAAATTAATCCCATGTTAATTTTGGCCATCAGCACACTCCAACTTCAGCTGAAGTTGAGGAGATGGGCAAGTGCTATATAAAAAAAAATAAAAAATAAAATAAAAAAAGTTTGACACAAGGCACCAGGTGAGACTGAGCTCCTCTGCCTCTGATTCTGCAGGATTGGTGGTGTGCGTGTGTGTGTTTGTGTGTGTGTGAGTGGCTGGTCTAACTCACACTTCCTTGGTGCCTGTTACATAATAAAAGTCTTTGTATATTCCCACTTTCTAAACAATCTTACTGTGAAAGAGTCAGACAGCCACAGAGCACATTATTGTAGAACACTTGACAGTAGAGCCCCAGCAGTGTTTAAACGCTGACGATGACAGTGAAAAAGTGTATGAGGTATAAGTTATTATTTCCAAAATACATTTCTAGATAGTATTTATGCTAACAAAATTGAGCAATAAGAAACAGAAAATTTCAAACTCTTTTATTAAAATGCTAAAGGCATTATTGAAATGTACAGGGTGGCCCAGAAGTCACTGACACTTTTAAATCTTGAATAGCTCTTATAATTCTTGAGTTATAGTCACCAAATTTTAGCAGTAGGTAAGCTGAACCTTCTGATATTTTTGGCAGTTTATACAGTTATAATTGTTCACTTACACTTGAACTTATCACTACTTAAACTAGGGGAAGTCAAAATGACCTAATTAAAAAAAGTTTTTAAGTGTCCACCATTTTCGGTTTCACACTGAATAGCCCTTTCCAACACAGTTTGTATAACATTTGAAAGCATTTCCGGGCTTATGGCTCTTATTTGATCCTTGATATTACGTTTTAAGTTGTTTATTGTTTGAGGTTTATTCACAAACACCTTTTCTTTAAGATAGCCTCACAGGAAGAAATCGGGACTAGTCAGGTCTCAGGAGATCACACGCTGCACTCTGACTTTCAAAACAACTTATTATTCCTTTGATGACATTTACGCTTGGGGCATCTCTGGTATTAAAATGTCGACAGTAACACCGCTGGGTTTCTGAATTTGACCCATGTGACTCAAAGTACCACTGTACAATGAGGGTTCGTTGCTTGGTCCTATATTTGCTCATTTTAATGTAATAAAAGGTAACATGGTGATCTAACTATGTTATGTGGTGGCTGTTAATAAGGTAAAGTACCCCCTCTCTAAGTTGTGAAGGTTTGTAGAAATAACGCCAAATAGGTCATACTGCAAAATTGCTAATCCCTAATAAGTAAAAAAAACAAACATAAAATTTAACTCTTCCCTGAATAACCTAATCTAAATACATCACCCTTATTAAACTATAACTACATAATTTGACACACTGGCTCTGCACATTAATATTATGTAATTATCAAACAAGGGTGGGACAGAGGGTTAAACATGGAGACAAAGACATTTATATTAGCTCTAATTGTCTCATCAATCACAGAGGGAGCAGAGCAGGAGGCAGCAGGACCACTGTGCACCAGCCAAAGATCTACTGACCCACCATTACAACCAGAACTGCTCAAAATGCAATTACACACACTCAATAGAATAACCCCTGCTGACATTATCAGACTGAGATATATATTAATTTACTTTGTCCAGATAAGATTTGTTCATTGTACAAGACCGATGGAGAAATTATGGCTGACTAGTCACAGCAAGAATGTCTTTAATGCATCCGGCGTTAAGGGTTGGAATGGATAATTGAGTAGATTTTATAACAATTTTCCTGTAACAATAACAGATACCACCAAAGCTACTATTCAATGTTAAATTGGAAAAGAAAAAAAAAAAAGAAAAGCTAAACAAGTGAAATCTATGATTGTTCATCTGTTAGCAGTCCGGTTTGAATGTGATCATTTAGCTATCATTGTTATGACAAGATTCATGCTCTGTTACTTTTGAAACTATTTAATTGTAGTTTTAGCCATAATTATTTTATTAAAATTGTTTTTAGTTTAAAAATTTGAAAAAGAAAAGTTGTGATACACAAGGATTGATTGCTTATTTATTCAGCAAAAGACAAACTCTTTTCATTTGTTTTATGTTCACTTTGAAGCTACTATTTCTAATTAGATTGGCACACACGGCCTTGCTGTGTTCTCGGCTATCACCACTAGATGGTATCTATGTTACTGCTGGTATTTAATGAGGTCAGATAAACAGGAAACAACATTTTAACTAGCCTGAAGAAAATTACATTGGCCTGCATGAAATGTTCTTACAAACAAATTTGTACTTAAGACCTTCTTAAGAACATTCAGATTTATTTATTTTTAAGTGAAACATTTGAACTCTAGAAGAACATATATATATATATATATATATATATATATATAGAGGGAGAGGGAGAGAGGGAGAGAGAGAGAGAGAGAGAGGGAGAGGGAGAGAGGGAGAGAGGGAGAGGGAGAGAGGGAGAGGGAGAGAGGGAGAGGGAGAGAGCGAGAGGGAGAGAGAGAGAGCGAGAGTGAGAGAGAGTGAGAGGGGGAGAGAGAGAGAGAGAGAGAGAGCGAGAGGGAGAGGGAGAGGGAGAGGGAGAGGGAGAGGGAGGGGGAGAGAGAGAGAGAGAGAGAAATCAGGATTGAAACACATTGTGGATTTCTGCCAAATCAATGGTGAATGGTCATGGTCACATTAGCACTTTTCCACCTTCAAGGCATTCATTTATGGGAGATGAAATCTCACCGCCAACCTGTGGGCCAGTGGATCTCACCGCTCAACCAATGATGGTTATGTTGAGAGTGGGATTTGAATAGGCAACCTTTGGATCAGTGGACAAATACTCCAACTGGGCTACTGTCGCCCATCAGTGAGTGAAGCACTTAACTCTGTTAATCTGAGGTGAGATACATTTGATTTTACTTGTAAATGATGAAGTGACCAATGAGCTCCTTTGTTTCACATGTGTCACTCAAAAAAGCTAATTTGATTGCACAATCACCTTTAATCAAACTCAAAATCATAGACAGTATATATAATTGGACATAGCTAACATGCTAGCCTGTGTGTTCCAAATAGGAAGTGAGCATGGGTGCAAAGTGGTTCTATCGAGCTCTTGTTGACTTCTCCACGTCTCTCTCTGTAACTGCTAATATCAGGCTCATCACTTTGGTCTTAAAATGTTCGTATTAACCTGCTCTGGGGTATTTATTTCACAATTTTGTCGTAAATCAAGGGAGGTAACTCCTGCTAGCATTAGCAACAGGTTGATTGACAATCCTGTTGCTAAGTGCCTGCTTCCCTGCCAAAACCAGCAGTGCGAGCGGGAGGGGGGGACCGTCAACAGCCTTGCTCTGGATTGGCTCTTTGGTTTTATGTTTGGATTTCCAAATATGGGCCCTGGTTGCAGATTAGACGCTATATATCTGCTAACCTTGATGCGCTTCATTTGGTGGCAACTGAACGCTATGAGTGGCATCATGCTCCCGTAAGCCACTTCTATTATACAGCTTATGCTCAAGGGGTGGCAGAAGGATTCTGGATTTGCCAGGCAACCAAAAATATAAAATAAAACCAAAAATTGCATAGCCAAAATTGTCAACTGGTTTGCACATTTATTATACATTTTGTAAAACTTATAACCGAATCTCGTGCATCTAATGATGGGACTTTTGGCTTCTTTGTGGGATACATATTTTTTCAGCCCGTACACTTCAAAGAGTCATTCAAAAGATTGACTCTACTTATTTATATGACAAATTCCAATGTCAGAACTCATTCTAATAACAAACTAATCAGAGAGAGAAATGACCAAGGCTAAGATCTGTTTAAAATTGTTCAAATTGAGATTGGGACTGTGTGAGAGGGGGACCTTTTGCACTACAATAATAAGAATTTTAATATGTTTTTGTTCACACAGCTCTCAGTTGTGTTGCCTACTCTACTTCTGTGGTGATTTTTGTGCTGGTAAATGTTGATGTAAAAATGGATCTAACCTTTTAAAAAATTAGATCCAGTTCCAGCCATTCACGTTAAGAAACCATTCAGAAAAGCAGACACATTCACTAATGTCACATGACTAGTCTTGTCCCACCCCTAATGTATTGTATTTGCAAACGTTTCCATTGTCTCAGAATAAACACCATAGGAGAAACATTAGTCCATATTTCTGTGCCGTATTCATTTCCTGTGCTGTGATAAACGTGTGTATAATTCATCTGAATGACAGCGGCATCGCGAGGAGCTGTACATCATCACGGGCTGCAGAGAGCGAGGCCGCACCTGGAACCATCCATCTGCAGCACAACACAAACTTCAGAGACAGACGAGCTCCACCAGCCCTCTGTCATCATTGTGCAAATAGAGCTCTACGTCACCCACTGGCTAAAGCTACATGACATGCTAAACTCACTTTTTGGAGTTTTCAAAGGTGAACTGTGTAACTTTTCTGCCACGCACTTGCCAACATGGAGATGTAATTACAAACTTCTGTTATCCTTGTGCAAACATAGCTCTTAAAGATTTTAAGTTTTTAAAGGTGTATGGTGTAACTTTTTTTTGCCATGTGTTACTTACCATGGAGAAGTTATTACAAACTTCTGTGTTAAAGGTGCACCAGCCCTCTGTGTACCTTCTCTCAATGTGCAAATAGAGCTCAACGTTACTTACCTAACCAGCCAGTCTCTTATACATTCTGTTTGAACCCATAAGAGTCTGGAACGGACCACAAGGTCGGACCACAAAGTTGGACTGTGCCACTTGAGATGGTCAAACTTTTTGCCACGTGCTTGTTACAGACACTCTTCACCAGCCCTCTGTCATTATTATGCAAAAGAGCTGTACTTTGTCACCCACTGCCACTGCAACAGGCTAAAGCTGCCATGTTTTGGCTAAATTAACTTTCTGACGTTTTTTTAAGGTGCACTGTAATTTTTCTGCCATATGCTTGTTACCATGGAAAATTGAGTTGTTTTTAAACACTTCTGTGACAGATGAAGTACACCAGCCCCCTGTCATCATTGTGCAAAAAGAGATCTATGTCACTTGACCAGCCAGTCCCTTGCCAGTGCTTTTTTCTGCCTTCGGACCCTCAAACAGTGGACTTATTTATATCCTTCATCCTAGCCTCAGAAACTCATTGTCAATTGTACCTTCAAGTTCTTGGTCACCATCTACAAAACATACATCTAACCTGTCTTCAGGGTTGAACCGACAGAGTGGAATGCAAGCAAAACTGGAGTATGCTTTGGACTGTTCCACTATAGCCATAGAAGACATTAATTTGATTGTAGATCAATAAAGTTATCCCATAACTTTTGGCTCAAGTCAAATGAAGCTCATTGAGGCTAGCAGTTATAGGTGCAAATTTGGAGCTGAGCTCCATATTTGGAATTCTGGCCATGACTACCATAGCAACCAAAGAGCCAATTTGGAGTGAGGCTATTGAAGGTAATGCCCCTTCCCACTTGCACTGCTAGTTTGTAAGGGGGCGGGCTTAGCAATGCTGTCAATCAAACCTGTCGGAAACGCTATTTGAAGGCAACCTCGGGGAAAGCCTGATTTGTCAGTTATTAATGTTTATGTCTTGATTTTTGGGACAAAATAGTCAAATAAAAACACCAGAATCATGTAGAGCTGGTTAATTCAAACATTTAAAACCAAAATGACAAGCCTGATGGCAGCAGTTACAGAAATAGGGACAACAGTTTTTCAATAGAAAGTGAATTGGGTCCAGAGTTGATGGAACTGAAAACGCGCCCATGCTCAATCCTATTTGGAACGTGTCAGCGGGTTAGCTATGTCCATGTATATATACACTCACCTAAAGGATTATTAGGAACACCTGTTCAATTTCTCCTTAATGCAATTATCTAATCAACCAATCACATGGCAGTTGATTCAATGCATTTAGGGGTGTGGTCCTGGTCAAGACAATCTCCTGAACCCCAAACTGAATGTCAGAATGGGAAAGAAAGGTGATTTAAGCAATTTTGAGCGTGGCATGGTTGTTGGTGCCAGACGGGCCGGTCTGAGTATTTCACAATCTGCTCAGTTACTGGGATTTTCACACACAACCATTTCTAGGGTTTACAAAGAATGGTGTGAAAAGGGAAAAACATCCAGTATGTGGCAGTCCTGTGGGCGAAACTGCCTTGTTGATGCTAGAGGTCAGAGGAGAATGGGCCAAGTGATTCAAGCTGATAGAAGAGCAACATTGACTGAAATAACCACTCGTTACAACCGAGGAATGCAGTAAAGCATTTGTGAAGCCACAACACGCACAACCTTGAGGCGGATGGGCTACAACAGCAGAAGACCCCACCGGGTACCACTCATCTCCACTACAAATAGGAAAAAGAGGCTACAATTTGCACGAGCTCACCAAAATTGGACAAAATTGGAAGACTGGAAACATGTTGCCTGGTCTGATGAGTCTCGATTTATGTTGAGACATTCAAATGGTAGAGTCAGAATTTGGTGTAAACAAAATGAGAAAATGGATCCATCATGCCTTGTTACCACTGTGCAGGCTGGTGGTGTAATGGTGTGGGGGATGTTTTCTTGGCACACTTTAAGTCCCTTAGTGCCAATTGGGCATTGTTTAAATGCCACGGGCTACCTGAACATTGTTTCTGACCATGTCCATCCCTTCATGATCACCATGTACCCATCCTCTGATGGCTACTTCCAGCAGGATAATGCACCATGTCATAAAGCTCAAATCATTTCAAATTGGTTTCTTGAACATGACAATGAGTTCACTGTACTACAATGGCCCCCACAGTCACCAGCATCTTTGGGATGTGGTGGAACGGGACCTTCGTGCCCTGGATGTGCATCCCACAAATCTCCATCAACTGCAAGATGCTATCCTGTCAATATGGGCCAACATTTCTAAAGAATGCTTTCAGCACCTTGTTGAATCAATGCCACGTAGAATTAAGGCAGTTCTGAAGGCGAAACGGGGTCAAACACCGTATTAGTATGGTGTTCCTAATAATCCAGGTAATTCAGGTGAGTGTACAGTCTATGCATTAGACTCAAACATTGGCTAAGAAGAGACTCCATGGATAATAATCAGGAATTGGGAAAAAAAATGCAATTTTATACAGTATGTTTATATTATATATGTATTTATGTATTTTCTTTTTTTTAAAGCACAATAAACCTCTTCACTGCAATTTTTCCCTATAAACAGTCCATCCATCCATCCATTTTCTTCCGCTTATCTGGGGCCGGGTCGCGGGGACAGCAGTCTAAGCAGGGACTCCCAGACTTCCCTCACCCCGGACACGTCCTCCAGCTCCTCCGGTGGGACCCCAAGGCGTTCCCAGGCCAGCCGAGAGACATAGTCCCTCCAGCGTGTCCTGGGTCTTCCCCGGGGCCTCCTCCCGGTGGGACATGCCCAGAACACCTCCCTAGGGAGGCGTCCAGGAGGCATCCTGAGCAGATGCCCGAGCCACCTCAGCTGGTTCCTCTCAACGTGTAGGAGCAGCGGCTCTACTCCGAGCTCCTCCCATGTGACCGAGCTCCTCACCCTATCCCTAAGGGTGCGCCCGGCCACTCTCATTACCCAAAGCTCATGACCATAGGTGAGGGTAGGAACGTAGATTGACCGGTAAATCGAGAGCTTCGCCTTCCGGCTCAGCTCCTTCTTTACCACAACGGACCGATACAGCGACCGCATCACTGCAGACGCTGCACCGATCCGCCTGTCAATCTCCCGCTCCATCCTTCCCTCACTCGTGAACAAGACCCCGAGATACTTGAACTCCTCCACTTGGGGCAGAGACTCACCACCCACCCGGAGAGAGCAAACCACCTTTTTCCGGTCGAGAACCATGGCCTCGGATTTGGAGGAGCTGATTCTCATCCCAGCCGCTTCACACTCGGCTGCAAACCGCCCCAGTGCCTGCTGCAGGTCCTGGCTCGAAGAAGCCATCAGGACAACATCATCTGCAAACAGCAGAGATGAAATCCTGTGGTTCCCAAACCAGGCCCCCTCCGGCCCCTGGCTGCGCCTAGAAATTCTGTCCATAAATATAATGAACAGAACCGGTGACAAAGGGCAGCCCTGGCGGAGTCCAACATGCACCGGGAACAGGTCTGACTTACTGCCGGCAATGCGAACACAGCTCCTGCTCCGGTCATACAGGGACCGGACAGCCCTTAGCAAAGGGCCCCGGACCCCATACTCCCAGAGCACCCCCCAAAGGACACCACGAGGGACACGGTCGAATGCCTTCTCCAGATCCAGAAAACACATGTGGACTGGTTGGGCATACTCCCATGAGCCCTCGAGGACCCGATGGAGAGTATAGAGCTGGTCCAGTGTTCCACGACCAGGACGAAAACCACACTGCTCCTCCTGAATCCGAGGTTCGACTATCGGTCGGATTCTCCTCTCCAGTACCCTGGAATAGACCTTACCGGGAAGGCTGAGGAGTGTGATTCCCCTGTAATTGGAACACACCCTCCGGTCCCCCTTCCTATACAGAGGGACCACCACCCCGGTCTGCCACTCCACAGGCACTGTCCCCGACCGCCACGCGATGTTGCAGAGACGTGTCAGCCAAGACAGTCCCACAACATCCAGAGACTTGAGGTACTCAGGACGGATCTCGTCCACCCCTGGAGCCTTGCCACCGAGGAGCTTGCCAACCACCTCAGTGACTTCAGCCAGGGTGATGGACGAATCCGCCTCTGGGTCCCCAGTTTCTGCTTCCTCCTCGGAACACGTGACAGTGGGATTGAGGAGATCCTCAAAGTATTCCTTCCACCGCCCGACAACATCCCCAGTCGAAGTCAGCAGCTCTCCACCCGCACTGTAAACAGTGTTGGTGAAGCACTGCTTTCCCCTCCTGAGGCGTCGGACGGTTTGCCAGAATCTCTTTGAGGCCGTCCGATAATCCTTCTCCATAGCCTCCCCGAACTCCTCCCAACCCCGAGTTTTTGCCTCTGTGACTGCCCGAGCCGCGGCACGCTTGGCCCGCCGGTACTCATCAGCTGCCTCAGGAGTCCCACGAGCCAACAAGGCTCGATAGGACTCCTATAAACAGTATTCAAAGATAAAACAAAACTGCTCAGGAAGAGCACAACAGGGGCTCACTTTAAAATGTATACAATATAAAATTATCCATCCATCCATTTTATTCCGCTTATCAGGGGCCAGGTTGCGGGGGCAGCTGTCTAAGAAGGGACTCCCAGACTTCCCTCACCCCAGACACATTCTCCAGCTCCTCTGGTGGGACCCCAAGGCGTTCCCAGGTCAGCCAAGATACACTCCCTCCAGCGTGTCCTGGGTCTTCCCCGAGGCCTCCTCCCGGTGAGACATGCCCAGAACACCTCCCTAGGGAGGCGTCCAGGAGGCATCCTGAGCAGATGAATGAGCCACCTCAGCTGGCTCCTGTTGATGTGTAGGAGCAGCGGCTCTACTCCAAGCTCCTCCCGTGTGACTGAGCTCCTCACCCTATCTGTAAGGGAGCGCCCTGCCACCCTGCGAAGGAAACCCATTTCAGCCGCTTGTATCCATGATCTTGTCCTTTCAGTCATTACCCAGAGCTCATGACCCCCCCAACGAGGTGACATTCCATGTCCCCAGAGCCAGTCTCTGTGTCTGGACATCTGGTCATCGAGGTCCCCACCTTTGACCACAGGTGGTGGGTCCACATGAGGACGGCCCCACGTCACACCTTCAGGCTTAGCCTGGTCGGGCTCCGTGGGGAAAGACCTGGCAACCAGGCGCTTGCTCTCAAGCACCCACCCCAGGCCTAGCTTCAGGGTGGGGCCCCGGTGACGCGACGTAACAAACCTTGTTGTTTTTCTCATCATAAAGGGCTTCTGAACCACTTTTAGTCTCACCAGTCCCCCTGGACCTGTTTGCTATGGGCGACCATACCAGGGGCATGAAGCCCCCGACAACATAGTTCCCAGGATCATTTGGGTGCTCAAACCCCTCCAAAACGTTAAGGTGGCATTTCAGTGAGGGGGTATAAAAATGAATAATTCATAAATAATAATTAAAGGTCCTAAATTAACCAAAAATGACTCCTGTGAGCTTTAAGCCATATTTGAATGTTGGTACCTAAATTACCTGCAGTAGTGTTTTCTTTCACTCACACACGTTTGTGTAATCCTGGCTTATTAAAGCTCAAAATTCTCTGTTCCACCTTGTGATGTCATGCTGTGGTAGTTTTCAAGTTAACAGCTCCCTGGTTTTCAAGTTACCAAACTGAAATAATTCAATTCAATTCAATTCAATTCATTTATTTTTGTAACGCCCAAAATCACAACAACAGTTGTCTCGAAGGGCGTTCATGTTTTGGTTGATGGGGGAAACCGGAGAACCCGGAGGAAACCCATCCAGACACGGGGAGAAACATGAAAAACTCTACACAGAAAGGCCTGGTGACCCGGGGATCGAACCAACCTTCTTGCTGTGAGACATGAGTGATGGCACTCAGTCACCGTGCCACCAAGACACAAAAAACAAAACAACAGGAAGAATCAGACACAACAGGAAGAATCAGACACAACAGGAAAAATCAGACACAATAGGAAAAATCAGACACAACAGGAAAAGTCAGACACAACAGGAAAAATCAGACAACATAAGAAATCGGCCAGGCGAGGGGGAGGAAGACCAGACGAGGAGGAGGAGAGCCGGGCGAGGAGGAGGAGAGCCAGGCAAGGAGGAGATCCAACTGTCATCGGGGCATCTGAAAGAGATACACTCCACAGGGGGAGTGGGACAGGGGACAACATGTGAATAGCATTGCTGATGAGAAAATAGGGCAAAGTAGAGGATAGTGCTCAGGTTGCCATACTTCCCCCAGCTAGTTACTCCTACTGCAGCTTATCTTATTCCGGGTTTTAATAACCCTAACTCCCTCACTAAGTAACCTGGTCATACGCTATACCGAAGAGGAAGGTTTTAAGCCTGGTCTTAAATACAGAGACTGTGGGGGCCTGTTTAACAACAGCAGGGAGTTGATTCCATAGCACACTAAAATCCAAATGATTTTAGTGAAGGTGTATGGCGTTTAAAAATACTGTGGAGCATTTCCTGTATTACCACGACATCACAAGGTGGAGTGTTTTCAGTTTGAGAGAAGAGCTCAATAAGCCTGAATATGCAGGATTTGTGTGTTATACGTCTGAATAAAATATATTTTTTTTTTTTTTTTTTTTTTTTTTAAAAAGCCAATAAACTTTGTTTATTGGCTTTGACTCAATTTAAGCAAAATTGTAAAAACATCAGTGACAAGGACAAGCTTACTGTTGGTGCCAAAAAAATCATTAAAACACAATGTAAGCTTCACCTGACATAAATAGAATAAAAAGTAAATATAAATAAAAAAATATATAATATAAAACATAATTTTTCACATGACTTGCCTAACAAAGAAATAATAATAAAAATAAAACAAATGAAAAAAAACACACAAACACACACATATACTGGGGTATAAAAATTTACACAATGCAAATGCCTAGAATTACATCCTTTGACAACAAAATATATTCTTTTTCAGGAGTCCACTACAGACTTAATTGCTCTAAAATGGGAAAATCCAGTTTGTTTTTGATGAGCGTAATGTATGTATAATAATAAATAAAAAAACAACAACAAACATTTGATGCCTGTTTTCCTCAGGGAAGAAAACTGTTCAAAGAGTGGGTTAACGGGGTTAAAGCAGTCTTGGGAGATTTGTGAGATTCTGGAGAGGAGCTGTGATGTAGCTTTCACACACCAAACGGAAGGGCACAGTCTCAGCAACAGAATGTTTTATTTTGATTTTTAAAGGATTTCATTTTGATCATTCATCTGGCTGAGAAAAAAAAAAAAAAAAAAAATTTAAATGTGAACTTTGAACAAAATACTTTTATCAAAAAACATAAATTAGAAATTGCATCGCAACCAAATCGTTCAGCCCTACTGTAGCGTCTCACCATAAGTGTGTCTTGGGAATGGGTTTTCTGGGCACACTTGGCTGCTCCATTGTCTCATATAAGGTTTAGTGACACTCCTCATGTTCAGAGCTGTCTGAGCCAGACCACTTCACCTTTCATCAGTGTCACTCACCGGATCGATGGAAAATGGCCCTGACGCTTTGAGCTAAACTGTAACCTTTACTCGAACAGTCCATTTGACCCAGGCCTAGTGAGCTGTGAGAGAAATGCATACTGGTTTATGTATGATTATTATAGACGTCATAACATAATCATGTTTTAATTGAAAAGAAAAGAGCAAGAAGAGGTTAACAACAATAAATAACAACACAAAGCATTACAAAATGTAAAAATACAACACGAAAACAAAACCATTACGTTTTAATTATTACACATTAAGTCTAGTTAAAAGCAAGACAAAACAACAAACAATCATGTTGTTTATGTCAGGTTTACTGCAGAGGTTTGTCTCAGTTTGGTGTTGACTTAAGGACTGGTGCTGTGGAGCCCGGCCCATAATCCCAGTGGGACACACATGTAGTGGGTAGTATAAAGAGGCTGGCTTCACACAGTAGCACATAGTAAGATAAGATAAGATAAGATATGCCTTTATTAGTCCCACAGTGGGGAAATTCAAGTATTGCACTGCACAGTTAAAGAACAGAAGGAAAAGGGTACATGCAATAAAACAAGATAACAGATAAATAGCTTAAAATAATTTAAAAAATAGACTTAAAAATAAACTAAAAATAGACTCTAATATAACATCTCCGTAAAGTATTGCACATAGGTATGGTTGAATGACACATGTTCAGTGTTAACAGTGTTCATTGTACACTCTGACAGCAGCAGGAAGGAAAGACCTGCAAAACCTCTCCTTCACACAGTGAGGGTGAATCAGTCTGTCACTGAAGCTGCTCTGCAGGGCAGACAGAGCGTCCTGCAGGGGGTGAGACTCATGGCCCAGCATAGAAATGACCTTAGCCAGGACCCTCCTGTCCCCCACCTCCTGCACTGAGTCCAGAGGACAGCCCAGGACGGAGCTGGACTTCTTGATGACCTTGTCCAGCTTCTTCATCTCCCTCTCTGTGATGCTGCTGTTCCAGCAGACCACACTGTACAGGATGGCTGATGCCACCACAGAGTCATAGAAGGTCTTCAGGAGTGGCCCTCTCACTCCAAAAGACCTGAGTCTCCTCAGGAGATAGAGCCTGCTCTGGCCCTTCCTGTACAGTGCGTCTGTGTTGTGAGTCCAGTCCAGTTTGTTGTTCAGATGAACACCCAGGTACTTGTATGAGTCCACTCTCTCAAAGACCCTTCCCTGGATGTTCACAGAGGGGGCAGTAGAGTGGCGTCTGCGGAAGTCCACCACCATCTCCTTGGTCTTCTCTGCATTGATGATAGTGCTGAAGATGGAACTGAAGATGAGTCTCTGTGTACCAGTGTGTGTTCTGCTGCTGGGTGTCTGTCAGACCTAGGCTCTGGATGCCCTACTCACCAGAGAAGAAGACATTCCCCTGGATGCTCTCACTGTAGACATCAGCCAACAGATTTTGGCCTCCAACAATAACTTGGATATGTTCCTCCTGCCGCCCAAAACCAGGAATGCTATGCAATGCTCCTGAGGTCCTGCCTGTGGCCCAAAGGTGCAAACGGTTTGGTGACCATTCGCTTCACCATCAGCAGTGGGTTTGGCAGCTATGAAAGGTACCTGATCAGCCAGGTCATGCAAGGCTTCCACAGCAGCACGTGTGTGTTTTGTGTCCCATAAGAGCCAGTATGACTACATCAGCATCGAGAACCAGAGAGGCTGTTATTCAGCTCTGGGCCGACAAGGGGGCAGGCAGGGGTTGTCTCTGAACAGACAGGGCTATGTATCATACAAAGGTATCATTCAGAACGAAATCAACCACACCCTGAGCTTCCAAAGAGAACCAGAGTGACCGTGACTCCTACATCACCATCAACTGGAACAACATGAACCAGCAGATGGCCTACAACTACTTCTTAAAATCCACCAACTACCTGAACACGCCCTACGACTACTTCCCCATCATGCAGTACGAAAGAAGCTGCCAATCAACCTGTCAGTCACATCCATCAAAAATTGTGGAAACAGGATATTCAGGATTCTAGACCACACGTATTAGTGAATTTTTGGGAAAGAGTTTGAGTTATGCACAAATTGACAAAAAATGTCCCCCCAAAAATAAATACATATAAAAAGTGATAAAAGTTACTTTGTCAAGAGTATCAACTTCAGTCTTTACCTCTTTTGTAATCCACAATTATTTGTGGACACTTCCTCAGGTCACCCTCTACTTCAGGCTCCCTGTGCTTTGTGCTGAGGAGCAGCATATTTTATCCACCATTGGCACATAATACATAACAGTATGTTTGTGTCAAAAAGCAGACAGAGAGGAGTGAGGGGCTCTGTTTCACTAATAGAGAAGTTTCAGGGGGAGCTGGCTTGTTTTTTTCTCATAGTTCCCACAAGGGCACATCTGCCAGGTTGAGTGAGTTTTGGAAATAATCTGTTGTCACTATGTATCCCCCAAGGCCACTGGTTAGTTCCAGGACCACTTGCATACCTTGATTTACTTCACTGGTTTGTCCTTCGGCTTTTTCAGCGTAGTCCTTGTAGGTCTTGGCATGAACAAGGGCCAAGTATTTGGCAGTAAGCCTGCCAAATACTTGGTTCCGTATTTGGCAGGCTTACTTTTGATAAACTACCCTAATGAGCAGCACCCTCTAAAAGAGACCAGCTGCTCGTCAAAACATATGTCTCTTCCCATGTTGAACAGCAGAGGTAGTTTCTTCAGTCAGAAGTGCCAAACTTTGTGAATGAGAGCCTATCTGGACCTTCTATCATGTTGGGCACACTTAGATCCTCAAATATATTCTCACATCCACCACACTCCTGTGACTCATCACCAACCCATCCAGACTGTGTCAGCCCTAATCATGAATTTCACTGGGGCCAACAATAGTACTATTGTAAATAAGTAATAGTACAAAGTAAGTAAGTAAAAAAGTTGTCAAACTACATTCTTGGATCTTCTTAGATATGCAAACTCCCCAGTATTGTCTAAAGCACACAGGCGGCACACAGGCAGCACACGGCCACATGCAGCTGCACTGAGCCCTGACATGTGCAGCTGCTGGGCGCTCATCTCTATCCTGCAGCCAGGGGGTGTTGGACTGAGCTATAGTTTATTACCCAGGGCTCTGTGCAGGGAGGAACCCACACAAAGTCTATAAGATGCATTTATCATTGGCACTTTGTACTGAGGGCCACCAAGATGGTTTGTACCAAGGGTGTTGTGCTACAAGCCTACCACAGTCTGTCCCATAAGTCTATGTATAAAATTTGGCCCAGCAGCACTATTAAGTCTAAATGTGACACAAATCCTCCTGCACTCTCTTCATCACTGTGTACATGTAGGAACATGTAGGAACTAGCACTAGTGCACGACCACAACAATAGTCACCATGAAAAAAGCTGGAAAAGCATCTGATCTGCACTGAGAAAAAAGCATGCCCATGGAAGCTCTCACTGTAAATATCAGTGAACAGATTTTGGCCTCCAACAATAACTTTGATGTTTTCCTCCTGGATGGTGATGTGCTGCTGCCCAAAATCAGGAACACCATGCTATGCTCCTGAGGCCAGAGCTGCCAGTGGCCCAACAGCATCAGCAGTGGGTTTGGCAGCTATAAAAGGTACCTGATTAAGCAGGCCATGCAAGGCAGCAGCACCTGTGTGCAGTTGGTGCTACATGTCAGAGCCAATATGACTACATCAGCATCGAGAACCAGAGAGGCTGTTACTCGGCTGCCGATGGGGGGGGGGGGGGGCTGTCTCTGAACAGACGGGGTTGTGTGTACAAAGGCATCATTCAGCACGTGATCAACCATGCCCTGGGCTTTCATCATGAACAGAACCGAAGCGACCACGACTCCTACGTCACCGTCAACTGGAACAACATGAACCAGCAGATGGCCTACAACTTCTTCTTGTAGGGTCCACCTGTCATGCACTATGGAAGAACAGCCTTCTTCATCAATGGACAGGACACCATCATTCCCAAATCAAGGCATCCCCATCAATCAGAGACAGGGCCTGTCCTTCTGGGACGTCCATAGTATCAACCTGCTCTACAACTGCTCCAACAACTAGAATGCTTCTGTGGCAGGTCCAGCTTTAAATTTTTGTGATTGTGTAGAAGAGTGTAACATTGTCTATATAAAAATATTCAGTGGAATTACCTCAGCTATTTTGCTGAATATTTGACAAATGTGACAAACTTTATATACTGTATTCTTGTATGACATAAACTTTAAAGACTCAAAGATTATGCATCAACTGCATTTCATTGTAGTGTCTGTAGTTGGAGCTCCTATCCTCCAGTGAATCCAAATCAATAAACCTTTTGACAGAGCATAACCTGACTGAAAGATTGATGGATGGGGTGATACACTTTTTGCTTCTGTGGATTTGTGCCAGAAACACAAGGTCAGCTTTAGCTTAAGTTCTTTTTTAACATTTTAAAAATAGAAGGTATAGAGATCAAATGTCAGTCTCATCCATCGCAGTTGGCTTTTTAAAGTGTTATTTGCGTTGTGAGCGGGTTAAAAGAAAGTACACAGTCAAACTACTGTCTTGGGGAACTTACATCA
This sequence comes from Periophthalmus magnuspinnatus, assembly GCF_009829125.3. NCBI lineage: Eukaryota > Metazoa > Chordata > Actinopteri > Gobiiformes > Gobiidae > Periophthalmus > Periophthalmus magnuspinnatus. The sequence continues at coordinate 20,384,278 of NC_047135.1, read as the reverse complement.
AATCATTAGCTAAATTATTAGTTTACTAAATAAGCTTTTTAAGTTTTTTTTAGCATGTATCAGTAATCCAATAAAATAAGATGGATATTATTCTCTGTTTGGCCTGTCTAGTTTACTCCTCCCACAATATCTTCTCTGTCTATGTCATTGAATGATCAGTCCAAGCACAGGCCAGTACTGCGGTTTAGGCAAAAGCCCAATGTGAAATCCCCAAACGAATCAAAACAAACATGGCAATGCCGATGGACTCAAGTAGTCTTATTTTTGCAAAAAATACAGACAATTTTGCTGTTGAAAAACATACAGAGGAGAGGTGGGTTTTGTGTCATGCCCAAGGACACGCAACACTACAGTAGAGCCAGTGACCACCAGAGCCATAGCTTGGACACAGAGAATACTGGTATTGAATTACGTTTGTGCTGAATGCGGTTCAATTGGATTCAGACGGTGAGCAGGTTGTCCTTGAACATGACTGTAGTGCACTAACATTATTAACCTCTGCCATCGCCCCATTAACCACTTCCTCCAAATCCATGTCTCCGATAACTGCTCCGGGAAGAGGTCAAAGGTCACGTTCTCTCAGATTGTGTTGGAATGAGGAGTTATGCAATAACGCTGACTGTGAGAGAACACTATGGATACAAGATATTGATTGACATAAAATGGAGCCTGCAATAACATACATTTTATGTATTTATGATTTAAAAATGTTAATTTATTAGGTGTCATTTTTTATTTCTATATTTAGAAATAATTATTATGTAGGGGAACATGGATGGAAATAAACCATTATTGTAATTTAATCTTAAGAATAAAATAAATCCATAACATAAAACCAGTGCAATGTAAAGCACAAACCAAATCTAGTTCACTGTGTCTGTTACTATGTAACAGCTTCTAATTACATGGTAATAAGGACAAAAGCCACTGTTTGAGGGGATACATAGTACTAGAATGGAAAATGGAATCAAAATTCTTGTCATTAAAAAAATAAATAAAACAGAATGAGCCTACTGACAACAGATACCCTCTCTGAGGCGGCACTTCCAGAACTAACACTTAAGTGCAGTGGATCTGAATCTGAAACTCAGGGCCTAGTTTTTTTCCTTAAAGGTGAATTGTGTAACTTTTCTGTTGAAGGGTTTGCTACCTGATTGTCTCCATAGCAGCAAGCCCAAAAAGTACTTCAAATAAGAATGGCATATTTGGTCGTAAAGTTGGACTCAAAAAATATGTCATACGAGTGTATTCTGAGCATAATCTAAAACACCGCACCTGTTAATAGCTTTGCACATCACTTGTGTATGATTTGTGTGTGAGAGACACACATTTACTTTTTTTAAATTCCCTGAGGTCCTGGACTCAATAAACAGTTTCTACATGACTGTAGTATTTTTAGAAAACTTATTTTGAAAGAGCATTGGAAGTTTATTTGACACAATGTGCTAATTTCATGTCTTCCCTAGTAAAAAAGCCTGGAAATGCTCCATTAATACTGAAAAATTAGCACTCCAACCGAATTTGAATGACAACCAATGTAATATCCATGGTTTTTATGTAATTGCTGGCTGTTCCATATTCTAAATCGTAAAGAGTCTGTGCCATTCTTTTTGTTTCTATCTTTCTGTCCTTTGTGTTCTATTATATATATGTGTGTGTATATATGTGTGTGTGTGTATATTATATATATATATATATATATATATTTTGTTTGTTTGTTTGTTTACTTGTAGCATTGGGTATGACAATGCAGTTTCTCCTTGCAAGAGCTTTATGGAGCTTATCCATTTTTCTTTTATTCCAATTGCAAGTATTGTGACAGTATCAGCTTCTCCTATTTTTATAGATTTTAGTATTTCAATACTCATGGTAAACAAATTGACAACAGACCTGACATGGCCATGTATTTCTGCCTTTGACAGAAAACTGTTCCGCCTCCTTGCCAACAGCAGTCCCTGCCCCTTCCTGAATTCTGCCACCCCACCTAATCTGCTCCAAAAACTAAACCCTAACAACATTCTGCCTATATAACTGCTTCCATAGAGGAGGTGCAAACATTGACTCAACGGACTTTGATAAAGCATATACATTTTCTGTATGTTGACCACATATTCAATGCAACAGATATTTGCCGTGAACCATCTCTGCCTCTCATTTGCCCATGTAAGCCTTGGCATGCACCACTGAAAGGAAAGCCTTAATCTCAGTGACAATCATGAGTTCCAACAACTTCTCTGCCATCTTCTCCAGGAAGGGCCAATATCTGTCATTTTAAGTTATTGTGATGATGCACGCATTGTCTGCCTCCTGTGTTGTTTCCCTGTGTGCTCTTCTGACTCCTCCCACACGCACCTGGAGCGCATCAGCGCAATCACCTCCACCTGCTGCGGAGCATAAGATGGACGAGCTTCAGACACTCGGTGCCAGATCGTCCGCGTGTCCACATTCCTGCTCTCTCGCTCATCCCTGCTCCTGGTCTCTGGTCCTGCTCCTGACTCTGCGCTCCAGCTCCGGTACAGTCAACCCCTTGTCTTCACCTCCTCGTCTCATCTTTGGCTCTGGCTTGCTCCTCATCTCCCGCTCCTTGGACTACCCCTGCTCGGCTCTCTCTGGCTCCGTTCCTGGTCTCGTCCTCGCCCTTGTCCTGGCCACTCTCTGTTCCCGTTCCGGCTCGCCGCTACGCATTCCCGGATCCCGGCTCGCACCCCGCTCCCCGCTTCCTGTTGGTTTAATGAACTTTTGTCTTATTGTCTTATGATCATTGGGCAGCATGACCAATCCATTAGGACCTTGCTGGATTACAACCAAACTCTAACTCAACAAGTGTCTGCTCACCACCACACCTGTGGTGCCTCTGCCGCCGCCAGGACCGCGGCGCCACCGCACCCTCCGGAGCCGAGGGGCACAAACCCCAAGCTGTATTTAGGTCAGCCCAGCCTTTTTCGGGGATTCCTATTTCAATGTATGTTCGTATTTCAGCAGTGCCCCACCCGTTTTAGTTCTGAGGCCGCAAAGATATGTTTCATCTGTAGATTACTCCGGGGAAGGGCTCTCCAGTGGGCGGAGGCACGACTCTAGAACACACCTGTGGACAATTTGAACTTTAATGACTTTGTTTCTGCGTTTAAAATAGTGTTTGATCACCCGCACTACCAGGTCAATGCCGCTTCCCACCTGTTAAGCCTCGCCCAGGGGTCTAGGTCCATAGCGGGCTACACTATCGAGTTCTGGACACTCGCCGCGGAGGTCAACTGGACCAATAGTGCGCTACGGGCAGCCTTTCTTAGAGGATTTAACAAACACTTAAAGGACGAGCTGGTGTCCCATGACGAGCCCTCTGATTTGAGCGCCCTCATTACCATGACAAATCGGATCAATAATTGGCTTCGGGCGCGCCGGAGGGAGAGCCGCAAGTCCCTGGTCCAGCATGAGCCACGCCCCGTTCTGTCTCCTCCTGAGGAACCTATGCAGCTGGACCAGACCCTCCTGTCAGCCGAGGAGCGTCGACGGCACCGCCGCCTGACAGGGGCGTGCCTCTATTGTGGCGAACAGGGACATTTTGTGGCCACTTGCCCGGTTCGGCCAAAAGGGGAGCCCACCAGTAGCACTGGGAGTACTGGTGGGTCAGTCTCACACCCCAGAAGGAAGAAATAGAGTGCGGCTGGATGCCACCCTGTGTGTGCGCTCCGACACCTTACCTGTCTTAGCCCCCTCCATCGATTCATCGAGGCAGAGGAGGATTTTATGGATGTACAATTAGCGGAACTACTCGGCATCAAGCCTGATGCCCTGGAACAGCCTCCCAGTACACAGACTCTTAATGGATGTTTCCTGGCTCGTGTTACACACATCACGGACCCCGTGACGATGGTTTTATCTGGCAACCATTGTGAGACCTGGCGTTTTCATGTTCCCTCCTTGCGTCCCTGCATCGATTACCGGGGCCTCAACGACATTACGGTTAAAAATAAATACCCGCTACCCCTTCTTGATTCAGCTTTCACTCCCCTCCACGGGGCCACCATATTCTCTAAAGTGGACCTTCCTGACAAGCCGGGGGGTCCACCAGGAGGTGGCCCTTGGGGGGGGGGGGGGGGGGGGGGGGGGGGGGGGGGGTACTGTCATGATGCATGCATTGAGCCTCTGAGCCTGGAGCTGGGCGGAGTTGCTGACTCCTCCCGCACGCACCTGGAGTGCATCAGCGCAATCACCTCCACCTGCTGCGGAGCATAAGATGGACGAGCTTCAGACACTCGGTGCCAGATCGTCCGCGTGTCCACATTCCTGCTCTCTCGCTCATCCCTGCTCCTGGTCTCTGGTCCTGCTCCTGACTCTGCACTCCAGCTCCGGTACAGTCAACCCCTTGTCTTCACCTCCTCGTCTCATCTTTGGCTCTGGCTTGCTCCTCATCTCCCGCTCCTTGGACTACCCCTGCTCGGCTCTCTCTGGCTCCGTTCCTGGTCTCGTCCTCGCCCTTGTCCTGGCCACTCTCTGTTCCCGTTCCGGCTCGCCGCTACGCATTCCCGGATCCCGGCTCGCACCCCGCTCCCCGCTTCCTGTTGGTTTAATGAACTTTTGTCTTATTGTCTTATGATCATTGGGCAGCATGACCAATCCATTAGGACCTTGCTGGATTACAACCAAACTCTAACTCAACAAGTGTCTGCTCACCACCACACCTGTGGTGCCTCTGCCGCCGCCAGGACCGCGGCGCCACCGCACCCTCCGGAGCCGAGGGGCACAAACCCCAAGCTGTATTTAGGTCAGCCCAGCCTTTTTCGGGGATTCCTATTTCAATGTATGTTCGTATTTCAGCAGTGCCCCACCCGTTTTAGTTCTGAGGCCGCAAAGATATGTTTCATCTGTAGATTACTCCGGGGAAGGGCTCTCCAGTGGGCGGAGGCACGACTCTAGAACACACCTGTGGACAATTTGAACTTTAATGACTTTGTTTCTGCGTTTAAAATAGTGTTTGATCACCCGCACTACCAGGTCAATGCCGCTTCCCACCTGTTAAGCCTCGCCCAGGGGTCTAGGTCCATAGCGGGCTACACTATCGAGTTCTGGACACTCGCCGCGGAGGTCAACTGGACCAATAGTGCGCTACGGGCAGCCTTTCTTAGAGGATTTAACAAACACTTAAAGGACGAGCTGGTGTCCCATGACGAGCCCTCTGATTTGAGCGCCCTCATTACCATGACAAATCGGATCAATAATTGGCTTCGGGCGCGCCGGAGGGAGAGCCGCAAGTCCCTGGTCCAGCATGAGCCACGCCCCGTTCTGTCTCCTCCTGAGGAACCTATGCAGCTGGACCAGACCCTCCTGTCAGCCGAGGAGCGTCGACGGCACCGCCGCCTGACAGGGGCGTGCCTCTATTGTGGCGAACAGGGACATTTTGTGGCCACTTGCCCGGTTCGGCCAAAAGGGGAGCCCACCAGTAGCACTGGGAGTACTGGTGGGTCAGTCTCACACCCCAGAAGGAAGAAATAGAGTGCGGCTGGATGCCACCCTGTGTGTGCGCTCCGACACCTTACCTGTCTTAGCCCCCTCCATCGATTCATCGAGGCAGAGGAGGATTTTATGGATGTACAATTAGCGGAACTACTCGGCATCAAGCCTGATGCCCTGGAACAGCCTCCCAGTACACAGACTCTTAATGGATGTTTCCTGGCTCGTGTTACACACATCACGGACCCCGTGACGATGGTTTTATCTGGCAACCATTGTGAGACCTGGCGTTTTCATGTTCCCTCCTTGCGTCCCTGCATCGATTACCGGGGCCTCAACGACATTACGGTTAAAAATAAATACCCGCTACCCCTTCTTGATTCAGCTTTCACTCCCCTCCACGGGGCCACCATATTCTCTAAAGTGGACCTTCCTGACAAGCCGGGGGGTCCACCAGGAGGTGGCCCTTGGGGGGGGGGGGGGGGGGGGGGTACTGTCATGATGCATGCATTGAGCCTCTGAGCCTGGAGCTGGGCGGAGTTGCTGACTCCTCCCGCACGCACCTGGAGTGCATCAGCGCAATCACCTCCACCTGCTGCGGAGCATAAGATGGACGAGCTTCAGACACTCGGTGCCAGATCGTCCGCGTGTCCACATTCCTGCTCTCTCGCTCGTCCCTGCTTATGGTCTCTGGTCCTGCTCCTGACTCTGCGCTCCAGCTCCGGTACAGTCAACCCCTTGTCTTCACCTCCTCCTCTCGTCTTTGGCTCCGGCTTGCTCCTCATCTCCCGCTCCTTGGACTACCCCTGCTCGGCTCTCTCTGGCTCCATTCCTGGTCTCGTCCTCGCCTGGGTCCTGGCCGCTTTCTGTTCCCGTTCCGGCTCGCCGCTAAACATTCTGGGACCTCGGCTCGCACCCCGCTTCCTGTTGGTTTAATAAACTTTTGTCTTATTACACAAACTGTAAATAAACACTGTAAATCTGCCCTGAGTTCTGAACTCTTTGGTCCGCCTTACACCAGCCATTACGACAATTATATATTAAACACGAATGTTAATGTTAACTTTTTTTTTTTTTTTTTACCTGCAAGAAATGTCCATTGGCTTTAGTCGACTGGCAAACCTGCAGGTACATTGGATAAGCATAGATTTCTCCCCAGTAGTGGAGAAAGTAGGACACCATGCCTGTACCACTACTTCAGGGCCTTTTTGATCCACTTTCTTGGATATCTCTTTGCAAAGGAGGCAGGCCCACAGCTGCCATGACCATCCACTCTGTTATGCACAGCCCTCCTCAAGTAATAAATAATCTGTCACCTAATCTGTTATTAATTAATTGAATAATCCATTAGACTGCCATTAAATGCAAACAATACTTAAAACAGCAATGAGAACCTTCAGAAAATCTTTTCTCTTTGTACCTTTTAAAACAATATTGCTTTCCATTGTCACCAGCCAAGATAGCAAGCACGTCTGGGACACAGTCCTCTAAACGCAGCTGGGCCCTTTTGAATTTACAAAAATCTAATTCTTAGAAGGCCCTGTAAAATGAGGCCCCCGCAAACACTACCAGTATGTAAATTTATGTGTAAACAGGATTGTGATGTTGTAGGTAAAAAACATAAGTTCATAAATCGCCCGACTTGTGCTAGTGGATGATGTGTTAATGTAATGGAGAGTAAATTTTATTTGATTCCACTTGTCATTACTTTTATTTGGGCTCATGTATTTTTATTGACTATTGCCCTCTTATGATGACCAGTAGTGATAAGCGCCCCTGACACCATGAGCACGTTGCCAGTTGATGAGAGTCGGTACAAGTTATGAGTTATTACACAGTAATGGACTGTTACAGATGTCGTGAGAGAAGCTAACTTTTAGATGCTAATGTGACTTGCTATCCTTGTAGAGTGCTACTCACCGTGGTTTCCTGACCAATACTAATGTTCTTCATGCAGGTACATGTTATTTTATTGTAAAACATTTTCATTTAACTGTATTATACAGGCCAGTGGTTTCCTGACCAGTACATATGTTCATACAGATTAAACTATGAAAGACAGCACCAGGTCAGCACCATGTCCTGACCAATTATTAACAACACAATGCAGATAAACTATACGTCAGTCGAAGACAAACACAGACGGGTAATCCCTGCAACCAAGCTGTACTTTTGCACAGCCAATTTCAGGGAGGTTATATTAACACCAGATCCCAGTGCTTAACTTAGAAAATAATGTGGGGCTCTATAAATCATTATTTAAAGTTCTAAAACACAAGATACCAAAGCAAAAGTACTCAAGAGGATGTTCAAAATAACCTGGCTTATGCCAGATTGATATGTCTATTACTCTACACTCAAGCGATTGGGGAAAAGGCAGAATGTGATGATTATTTGAGCTTATTTCATCAGCTGCTGGGCGAACTGAAACCTTATAGTGGAAGTATGTCATGATGGAATGTGTAAGGTTATGTTTAAAGGCCAATGACCATACAATAATGCATAATATGTGCCCATTCATTAGACTAAATAAAATCCTATTGAAAATTGTCACTGAACAATATTAGGAAAGTGATGTATTTTCCGATTTATCACCTGCCTCCTGTACCTGCACTATAGAAATGTAAGCATTGTCCAACACTGGACTGGGTTCCTAAAACTGCCTGTAGTTTAACATTGCATTTTAAAGGGCTGTTGTAATTGCTTTCTGTGGCTGAACATCGCTGCTCTTCTGTGCAGCTCTGACAGATACATCAAGCCCCAGGTACAACACGGGACTTTAAAGCGATCAATAAAAACTGTACACAAATAAGAGCATGGGTAAGAATAGCCTGGGTCACGCCTCAGAGGATGTCACTTTTTGTTTTCAGTGGACACCACCTCATCTCTCTGTCCTCCTTTCCCTCTGCCATTGTCTGAATAAATGTCATCAAAAACAGGCAACTAAAGCTGACAAGCAGACTCACTTTGAAAAATGGCCTTCAATCTTTCATTTCGTATCTCCACGACTTTGGATTTTCCTTTCAACATCGCCTGTGTGCTGTCATTTGAATGGAGATGCATGGTTTGGGTACAGATATGGTGGTTAGGATCCCCAGCCAGCTATGCTATAAGACAAGTGTAGCAGAGGACAAAAGGACTAGTCACGCTGAGAATGGGACATCATGAGCCATGACATGCAGCCGTGGAGATACCGGACAGACACTCCAGGGGAATCTTAAGTAGTGCGTGTCCTTCCGGTCAACATAGAAGTCACTGGCAGTAACAATTCGTCTTAGACTAGGTTTGTTTTGACAGTGAAGTGAGTAACAAGTTAAAATGTAGAGATGTGATGTATAGTCTTTGCTTATAATTGTGGTTATACAACACTTAAATGTGTACTTTGAGACATTTCTAGTTTAGGCCTGCTATGTGCTTGTATCCACTGAGATCGTATTGCTTTGCCCAGATGGTTCCAGAATACAGAATACAGTTTATCTATATCCATGGGGACAATCAGGTAACTCCAGACTACAGGTCCGATGTGTGGAGAGGTGACCCTGTTCACAGTGCATGTTTTTAAAGGTATTTTTGAGCAATAAACACACCTGTTATTGACACATGTTAGGCAAGTTTAATACCATACTGTGGAACATTCTGGGTAGTAACATCTACATAGTGGCTGACACTCAGAAAAGGTGCATAGGCTAGTTTTAAAGATTGGTTAAAAGTAGAAAATACACTGATTTAAGTTTTGATTTAGGATAGTTATAGTTGTACACTATTTTTAGATTAAATAGTAAAATTGGTCCATTTCAGTCTCTTATGTAATGTATGTATACTACTGGAGTATCATAACTAAATATTCAAGATTTTAAGGGGCATATATATAATGTTTTGCCAGCCCACAACATATAACTTGTTGCTATTGCTAGGGTAACATTAAGTAAAATTATTACACAGTATATGTGCAGACTTAGTTTCAATATATACACCACACTTTGGTTTCATATACAAAATATATCAAGAAACAGCATAAAACAAAACAAAATAAAACTGCATATTTAAATTTCAGTCAGTGTAATGCCTACATTTAACAGTGTCTTGATTTAAAAAAAATATATATATATATCACAAACCTCATCACAATTTTAAAGGTTCTATATTATACAAAACTGAGCCTTGTTAGAAGAGATACCCTAGATACCTTTTATTATTAGTTGGTGTACATCTCCAAAGCTCAAAATGCTCTGTTCCTCCTTGTGATGTCACAAAACAGGGGTCTAAAGTTAACAGCTACCTTTTACCTTTTGTTTATTAGAGATTGGAAATTCCAGAGCTGAAATCATTCAAATGATTCCAGTGAAGATGTATGGAGTTTAAAAACACAGTGGAGCACTTTCTCTAATACCACATGACATCACTAACTTAACCAAATGCAGGATTTGTGTGTTAAACATGCGAATGAAAAAAAAATAGATATGTTTTTGGTGAGGAAACATTATAACATAGATCAGAAAACAGCAAAATATGGGCTCATTGTTAACCTCTTGATTGACAATTTGTTCTCAATGTAAACACAGAGTAAAGAGCAGTCCCTGTTTCTCCTCTGCAGTAGGCTCTTTATCTTGTTGTTATTAGGGTCTTGTCTTGTGTCCGACATCCCACTGTTTGCTCAAATTGCAACGCAGCTCAAATGTATTGGTCTCTGCGTAAGTGCACAATGAGACAAGCTCTTACCATAGGATAATGGCTGTCTTTTACACAGCTTAACCCGGTTCCCCACCCCACACAAGTCACTAAGAGCGGCTTCAATTCACTCTGCCTCTGCTCAGAACAACACTGTGAAGGTCTACCATCTCCTCAAATGTCAGCTTTTCCTCTGAGCTCAGAGTCCAAAGTAGGCAAGATTATTTCTAGATCACAACTCGTACACAACCTAATTCAAAGTGTTTTACAGAATAAGAAAGGATCATGTGAACAACATACAAACATAAAACATTCTCTTTTTTTTTTTCTTTTACAAAGGTACAAAATGTTCTGTTTCTCATGGCCCTGAAGTGTAGTAGTTGCCAAACTGAGAGGTAGTAATCTCACTTGTTGGACTTTACTTTGAATTTTGCTAGACGCTGCCTTTAAGACAAGTGTATTTCTGTGACCATCAATAAAGACCATACAGAACGACTCCCATGTCTCTGCACTTGTTCTTCATGCAACAAAACCGAAACCAATAGAGCCTGTTTCTCATGTATCTGAGCAAAATGTGTCTTGCTGTAGTACATACAGTTGAAACAAGATGTTTATATACACTATATAAAAAGACACATATACCTTTTTTTTTCACTGTCTGACATGAAATCAGATTAAACTTTTCCTGTTTTAGGTCAATTAGGATTACCAAAATGATTTCAATTTCCTAAATGTAAGACTAATGAGAGAACATTTTTTTTAGACAATTTTTATTTCTTTCTTCAAAGTCAGAAGTAAAACGGAAATCTAAATTCCGTCAGTTGGACAAAAAGTTGTTGGAGTGAAGACGTTTCGCTGTTCATTCAAGCCGCTTTTTCAGTTCTGGTCAGATTGCTGGTGGACACTGCCTGAAGGGAGGAGCTAACTACACTGAAACTAAAAACACCTATTTAGTTTGTAGGCTAGGTCTATTGAGCTACACTAAGCTGCACTGTACCTGAGACCTACTTAGCATAATCATACAAGCTACTAATGAGTGATTTCACACCTTTTAGCATCCTGGGTCTATTATTTTTTTGTCCAGTTGACAGTTTTATATTTTTCTTTTAATACTTTTCTTTTACTATGGATCAGACCTGGATGACTGAGGGATTATACAGATATCTTCAAAATTAGAAGTTTACATGACCTGACCTGTGGGGTGCCCCAGGGTTCAATCCTGGGACCCCTGCTGTTCAATCTCTACATGCTGCCGTTAGGCCAGTTAATACACAGTAATAATGTGTCTTACCACAACTATGCAGATGACACTCAGATCTATGTCTCACTGGCAGCAGGTGAATATGGACCAGTGGATTCACTCTGCCACTGCATCCAACAGATCAGTGTGTGGATGCAAAACAACTTTCTTCTGCTAAACTCAGACAAGACTGAAGTGATCATCTTTGGCCCACAGAAACATAGAGAAAGTGTCAGCAGTCACCTCCAGTCTCTCTCTCTAAAATCTTCAACTCAGGCTAGAAATCTAGGGGTAATAATGGACTCACAGTTGAACTTTAACAGCCACATCAAATCAATAACATTTGCAGCTTTTTACCACCTAAAGAACATTGCAAAAATCAAAGGTATACTGTCAAAGCCAGACTTAGAGGGACTTATCCATGCATTTGTCTCCAGTAGGTTAGACTACTGTAACGGCCTGCTCACTGGCCTCTCCAAACGAGCCTTAACACAGCTGCAGTACATCCAGAACGCTGCTGCTCGGGTCCTGACTATAACCAGGAAGTACGAACACATAAGTCCTGTGCTCAGGTCTCTGCAATGGCTTCCTGTGGCTCAAAGAATAGACTTTAAAGCAGCTCTGCTTGTGTATAAATCTCTCCATGGCCTAGGTCCAAAGTACATCTCCGACATTTTTCTTGTTTTGTCTGATTTTTCCTGTTGTTTTGTTTTTGTGTGTAGGCAGCACGGTGGCTGAGTGGCAACACTCATGCCTCACAGCAAGAGGGTTTAGTTCGATCCCCGGGTCGCCCAGGGCGTTCTGTGTGGAGTTTTGCATGTTTCTCCCCATGTCTGGATGGGTTTACTCCGGGTACTCCGGTTTCCCCCATCAACCAAAACATGAACGCCCTTCGAGACAACTGTTGTTGTGATTTTGGGTGTTACAAAAATAAATGAATTGAATTGAAATTGAATTGAATTGACATGTTAGTGCCATATGAACCATCTCGCACACTGAGGACTTCAGGGACCAGGGAGTCAGGACTAAACATGGGGAATCAGCATTTAAATTTTATGCAGCTAAAACCTGGAACAGTCTTGCTGAAGATGTGAGACAGGCCTCTACTTTGGCAATGTTTAAATCCAGGCTCAAAACGGTTCTGTTCAGCTGTGCATACGACTGAAAGGTTTTTATTCTGCACTCTTCCCTTTTAATGGTAAATGTATGATGATTATTTGTGATTATTTATGTTTTGATTTGTGTGATTTTAATGTCTTTCTTATTCTGTAAAGCACTTTGAATTACCTTGTGTATGAATTGTGCTATACAAATAAACTTGCCTTGCTTTGCCTACATACATTTATTTGGTATCTGGCCCTGAGAGATCTAATATAACTGAGCAAAGTTTTAGGTTGCCTTGCTTACACATGCCTCTTCAGGTCTGATTGAGATCAGGGCTTTGTGACAGCCACTCCAAAACATTGACTTTGTTATCCTTAAGCCACTTTGTAACCAGTTTGGCAGTATGCTTTGGATCATTGTCCATTTGGAAGCTAAAATTTTCTGGCTGATGTTTTGAGATGTTGCTTGAGTATTTCCACATACTGTTCTTTCCTCATGGTGTCATCTTTTTTTGTGAAGTGCACCAGACCCTCCTGCAGCAACGTAACCCTGCAAAATGATGCTGCCACGCCCATATTTCACAGTTGGGATGGTGTTCTCAGGCTTGCAAGCTTCCCCCTTTTTCCTCAAAATGTAACACTGCTCATTATGGCCAAACAGTCCAATTTTAGTTTTGTCAGACCACAGAGCATGTCTCTTTGTCCCTGTGTGCATTTGCAAACTGTAATCTGGCTTTTTTCTGTTTCTTTTGGAGTAATGGCTTCTTCCTGGTAGAGTGGCCTTTCAGCCCATGTCGGTAGTGGTATGATAACTGGACATTCCCATGGTGTTGGCACCCAAGGATAAACCAGACTTGTGCAAGTCCACAATTCTCTTCCTGATATCTTGGCTGATTTCTTTTGACTTTCCCATGATGTTACACAAAGAAGCAGTGTGTTTCAGGTGTGCCTTCAAATACATCGACAGATGTGTCTCTAATTAACTCAAATGTTGTCAATAAACCTATCAGAAATTTCATGACATGACATCATCATCAGGGTTTTTCCAGATCATTTAAATGCATAGTAATCTTACTGTATGTAAACATCTGACTTTGAAAAAAGTAATGAAACATTGTCTAAAAAAAAAAAGTTCTCTCAATATTCTGGCATTTAGCAAAGAGAAATATAAAAAAAAAAAAAAAAGTTCTTTTTTTTTCTGATGTGATTTTTAGATGTCATCCATGCTGTAGTATCTTGGCTAAAACATGTTTATACCTGGTTTTCTGCAAATATAGCATTTTCAGAACCATAAAAAGTAACGTAGCTATCTAAAATGAAGTAGTTCATATATATATATATATATATATATATATATATATTAGTCAGCAAGCACCAAAAATAGAGGCTAGAAGTTATTTCAAAGAGGAACATTTTAAGCCTAGTCTGAAATGTGAAATGTAAAGACTGTGGACAAAAGCTGATTCCATAACACTGGAGGTTGGTAGCTGAATGCTCTCCCTCCTACTGTGCTTTTAAGCTGGGCTTACACTATGTGATTTTGTACAATTTTAATTCATTCCAAGTTATTCACAAACTCACACTGCAATTGATTTTCACACAAAGCTCATGATGGGAGTGTGTGCCCTGTATGGAGCGATGGCAGTATGCTCTGACTTGCTTGCATGCAAACTCCCAAAACATCATAAAAGTACATTAGCAAACCACTGGCACTGTTAACTTTTACACGTTAACATATTTAAAGTGCAAGGCTTTTGTCACCAAACTTTTCTGACTCTGTGGCCAGCGATTTGTTCAGAATATGTGTCAGGCACTTTAATGCCTCACCTCACCTACTTTGCCGTGCATGCTGCTCTCACCCAGCTTCAGCAGTACTTGGACGCTACAGCTCATGAGAAATACCAAACATGTCTTAAATCCCTACGACCGCATCATTAGCAGTCATGTTTTCATCATGAGCAGGTAATCGCAGCACGACCCCCTGGACACACTGACGCACAGAGAAGCTGGCCAGTTTTAAAAATTGTCATGCAGCCAAAATGAATGTCAAAATCAGCATTTGCAGCTTTGTATTTCAGGAGGAAAATTTTAAATTGAATTCTAAACTTTGTCCTCTTCTTTTAGTGATTAATAATCTTGCTGCTCAGACATGCAGGGAATTAATTGGGTCTAGGTTGAGTTCAGCCAGTACATGCACAGGATGCATCAGCAGCAGGCCGGTCCCTGAGGTCCTCAGGGTGCAAGGTGATTCCTATGGCACTAACATGCCGAAGATGTGCTTTGGTGCACAAGCAGAGCTGCTTTAAGGTCTAATCATTGAGCCATGGGAAGCCACTAACCTAGCTCACACCAAATTGATATATGTAGCACTCAAACTTGGGTTAAATCCAGTTGAGAGAAAAGCACAGACATATTCGATGTCCACACTTGCACTAAGCTTCTAAACATTTTTCACAAACAAAAAATTGTATTTTTGCTAATATAGGCTGAGGTAAGTTTGTTGGCATTGCCGTGTTTGTTTTGGTTTGTTTGGGCATTTCTGCCTTTGACTTAAGCACAACATCTCAATGCTGCTCTGTGATTGGTCCGTCTGACAGCTTAGCATTACAGAGGGAGTCTCTTAAGATGGATTCTTGTGAGTATGTGAACTCACAAATATCAAGAGAATCCATCTTGCTGTGCAAAGTTAGAAAGCCAGTGCAGGGACCTAAATCGAGCTGGGAATCCCTAGCCTTGTTTGCCAGAAGGATTTCACGATCACTGAAAAAATCTGTCAATAAGTATTGAATCAATCATTAGTGCTGGCATTGATACAGAAAAAAACAAACACATAGGAACACGATTTAGAATGATCTTTACAAGAGGCAGGGTTTACAGGATTACATAAATAGGGTTTACAGGATTACATGGTAATAACAAATAAACATACATTTTTGTTAAAATGACATTCTTTGTATAGAGAGTGTCTAAAATATCAAAGTCATTTCTCTGTACTGAGCTTTTCCCTTTGTAATGAAACTGACTTTGAAACCTTGCTGGGGGTTTGTGAAAACAGGTATTTTCAGAGCAATGACGCCACAAATACAGGACAATTAAGGCCACACAAAAATGCATGAATCGCTCAGAATACAATTTTGAATGAGTTCATGAAGAGGGGAAACCATTATCTCATGGTTTAAAAGCTCTATTTTGCATAATTTGTCCTTTAGATATATTTTATCCATTGACTGACACTATCAACAATCACCATTAATACTAGTTGCTTTTTGAACCATCGTAATTGCTTGAAATGAAATATAGTCATGTTATAAAAAGTGTGTACAGATCTGGTGTGTTATAATCTAAGCAAATTAGCAAATCTCCCCAGTTTATAGGAGCAGTGAAGGGTCAGTAGAGAAGTGGCCTCTGTATACAGCAAATCCAAAATAGTGGAATCTTCAATTCACATCTAACAACTACCAGTCAAAAGTTTGGATACACTTTTTCATTGATGTTTCTTCTTCATTTCCATGATTATTTGGATTTGAAGATTTTCACTGGAGGCATTAAAACTATGAATGACACATATGCAATATAGTAAACAAAAAATAAGCTCAACATAACTCCAAACAAGTTTTAGATTTTTAAAAATAATTAAAAATAACTACCTTTTACGTTGGTCACTGCTTTGCACTTCTGGCAGTTCTTGACAGGGCACACCTATGCAGTGAAAACTATTTTAGGAGACTTCATCATGAAGTTGATTGAGAGAAGGCCAAGGGTTTGCAACAAAGCAAAGGGTGGCTACCTTGAGGATTTGAATATAAATTATAAAATATATCTTGTTATATAAAGTATATTTTGTTTAGCTATTGAACTTTTTCCCCTTTACTACATAATTCCATACATCTTGATTCATATATTTGATGTCTTCTGTATATACCTAAAGTGCAGACAGTCGTAAACAAAGAAAAGATAGCACTGAATGAGGAAATGTGTCCAAACTTTTAACTGGTAGTGTATGTATGTTTGTGACACATGAAAATCAGGTGTTTATGCTATTTACACACTTAAATACTGGAAAGCAATTACCATAACATTCAACATGTAGCCTACTGGTAAACAAAAAATGAAACCAGCAAGAGCTCATTATCAGTTGGGGTTTTATTTTAGTCTCACCACTATGATTATTTCTATTATGCTTCTGCCTCACCAAAGAAAACATGCATATGGAACCATATGTAAGATTTTGGCATCTATAAACATACTGTGTCCCCAGATACAAGGTAAACATGTTAAAATCAAATATAACTCTCATTGGTAACATTTGTAATGCTGATTTATGAGATGATAACCATATTGTTTATGTTATAATTTGCTGGTTTTCAAGACGATTAACTAATCAGAAAACTGTTCTGAGCTTTCACATGAGGCCTGTCCATATACTGAGAATGATAAAAAACATGTATGTGTCCTCTATCTGCAGGTTAAGGCACTGGCACCACAGGTTCAGTTGTGATCGTAGTATTTGTTAGAACTGTAACAGCGCAGACTACATACAGTTCCTTTAATGATTTAAATCTCCCTTTTCCAATGCATTCAAAGTGAAAGGAGGAGAAGGTTATGTGTCTTACCGAAGGACACAACAACGGCTGAAGCTTATATTATAGAAGCTAACACAGTAAGTAAAACCATTCAAGCAAGTGGGCGTCCGACAGAAGTAATCTTCCCTGCAGAATGGATATATGAATCAAATTGCACATTTTGTATAACTCAGATGAGCAGTTTTATTGGTAATAGGGATATATCTACAGGCTTGATGTTTCCAGCGTACAGTTTAGTAAAATATATAATAAATGAACTCCTGTAATTTCTGACAGCTCTGCCAAGTAAGCAACATAATGCATTGCCTGTGTTAATCAAAGAGCTCCCTGAGTGACAGATGACAAATGACCCAGATCAGAAATGAGCTGTACGGAGAATTCAGATAAATTAAGTCACTTTTTGTAAATCGCCTGGGATGATAATATAAAAGTAATGTTTGGCACTGAATTATGTTATTATAGGTTCTAAGGAATATTACTTTTATTTTGGGATGAAACTGATAAAATAAAATGCCAGGGCACAATGTCACTGTTTTGTTTTGCAAACTTTATGTGAAGCTTGACCCCTTCCACAATAATCACCACAAACTAATCAAATGTTTATTATTTATTTATTTATTTATTTATTTATTTATTTTTGTTAAATGCAGAAGAGGCAACATATTGAGACCCTTTGCAAAAAACTGGGAGTGACTATTTAAAGAGCCAGAGGGCTCCAACCTTATGTGGCTCATTTTACTTGATGGCTCAATTTACCTGACTTCACCCTACAGCTAACCCACATAAGTACTCGCTGTTCTTTGGGTTCTACATTACGCACACTACTTTTTGTTCGAATAGCGCTTTTCACAGTTTCTGAAAAAGATAGTGGCATCGCTGCAAAACATTATGGGATACCACCTTAGACAAACAAACAACAAAGTGAAGCTGATATGTCCTCTTCCGCCAAAACAGCCTTCTCATTTCCTAGTTTAACATTCTGCAATATTAACTTGTTTTTTCATACACTAGTGTTTGGATGTGTGCCATGTTTGTTTGTCTAAGGTTGCAACATCAATTGTAAAGTGGGCTATAGGAGTGTTTGGAAGACGGTATGGAAGTAAGGGAATGTGACGTCACCCATAGCCAATTATGGCTAGCAGTTATACCGGCTAATCTGGAGCCAAGTTCCATATTTGGAAATCCAGGTGCACAGTCAAACAGCCAATCAGGAGCGAGGTTGTTCAACGTATTCAACCTTTTCCACTCACAGCACTGGTTTCCACAAGAGGGGGATTTAATAACGAGCCACAACAGCTGTCAATTAAACCTGATGCTAACGCTAGTGGAAGATGAACTTGGGGAAAGAAGTCACCTGTTTAGTCTGGCATTAACATTCATATCTTGATTTACAGCCCCTAGGATCATTTAGAGAGGGTTAATATGAACATTTTAAGGTCAGAATGACAAGCCTGACAGCAGCACTTAAGGAGAGAGGAGCAATGATATTTCAATAGAAACTGAACTGGAGTCCTTACTTCCTATTTGGAACAATGCAGTTTGGGACCAGCCACACATGGATTAATGACTCTTAAATATATTTATATTATTCAAAATGTATTACTTTATTACTTTGCTATTAACAGAGTCTAGTGCTTCATCTGATGAAACAAAAGTCCTTGCTGTTATTCAATACTTTTTTCTTCTGTCTTTTTTCTTATGTTTTCCATATGTTTATTCCATTAGTTTATCTGCCTGTCAATCACACCTATGGTACAGAAGTACATGAATTTTGGCTGACTAGGAAATCTTTGCTGCACTGTGTTTTGCGTCACCCAGTTAACACTAAGCTTTCACATGAGGCATGACCTATCCATATACTGAGAATGAGAAAAAAAAAAAAAAAAAAAGTGTCCTCTATCTGCAGGTTAAGGCACTGACAACGCAGGTTCAGTTTGGATTATAATGATTTTATATATATATAAAAAGTCTGCAAGACACCAGGAATACAGAGCAACATTCATAATAAATTTCACTATTCCCACATCAGTTCCAGTTAACTTTTTCACATTTTTACGTTTTTTTTTTTTTTTGAGTGCTTCTGAGTCCCAGTAAATTACAACTAAGGTGTTTCTAATTGCAGTGGAGTGCGCATAAAAGGATTACTACAAGTCCATCGGAATTTGACCTTGTATTCCTATCCCAGTTCCATTTTCCCGAGACCGGTAAGTACATCCAGCCAGGTGTGTCTCAGCGGGATCCGCAGTCATATTGATTGCACAGAAAAATAGACTTTCTCGCCTTGCACAGTGTATGTAGCGAAACGGAGAAAGCTTTGCTAGCTCTACAGTCGACTGCAGTAAGCTCTGGAAAGAAAGAAAAAAATACAAATCTCCCTTGGTTCCTAAGGCAAGCAGTGTGTTGTGTCAATTAGGATTCCCATAATGCGTTTTACAGTCTGGAGGTTCCAGATAGACTTTGCTGGACATGGCGTGTAGACGGGATAAGGGGCTACAACAAGGTAGACTAGCCATTGAGGCAACTAGCTGCAGGGTCCGTGTAGCACAACTCACAGCGGATACTCCTCACTTGAGGCCTTTTAAATCACCGGCCTGGTAAATTGAATTGCGCACCGGCAGCGAATGAGTTTCACCAACCCCGGGGCCAGCCATTACAGCACAAATTGTTTCTTTCTCTCTGTCAAAGCTCCAGTCCTGATTTTTGATCCTTTTATTTTGCGCACTGCTCCGTCTCTCTTAGGCACAGAACAAGTCATCACCTTGGCTTCTCTTTGATTCCGGGTATTCCTTTATATCCAAGCCCGATGCACCACTGGGTCTCAGTAGGTTACGCTCATATTTGAAACTCTTGTGAGGAGCTGTCTAGTGGAAAATGTTAACTTGCTGCAATCTTTGAGAAAGTTCTCCATCAGAAGGCCCGGTGTCAGGCGAGGCCAGGCTTCTTTATTGGTCAGAACTTTTCGTGCAGAAGTGGTAAGTGGAGACAGTAGATTTGAAAAAAAAAAAAAATAAAAAAAAAAATAATAATAATAAGAGAAAAAGACAATCTCCATTGTTTCTGAGTATTTTAAGAATGGGTAATTTACCTCTATGGTATATTAACTGCTTAACATATAGATTAGCATGTTACATTTTATTATTTTGATAATGCAATATTTGCTGAAAACAATATATTAACATGTTTTATAAATTTCACTTTGGTTTTTGACAGTCTGAGTCTCCCCCTCCTTTTGTTTTCAGTGCTAGTCAGTCCCTCTTCAGAGCGCTACCATAACACAGTCAGCATGCATCCCACTAATGAAACTACTGCGCAAGTTGTTGTGTACAGTTTTGTATTATATTTTTGTATATTTATAGAGAATTGTCATGTGGGAACATGGGTGTCTTGAGGGCTGAGCATTTCACAGAATCTTACAGCTAACCATAATCAGGGTTCGAATAAGAGATAGAAAGAGGAATAGAAAGATAACTAAATTACTGAAACATAGATGGATGACATTTAAAACCTCTTCAGGCATGTTTTTGATGAGAGAACGCAATAACACTGCATAATACCCTCTCTTTAAGTCAACTGTAATCTACTATTGCTATGTCTAAAATGTCTAGTTTTGAAGACATGTAAAATTAGAATTCTGTCACCAAATTTCTATGTGAGTAATTTATGTTAAATGAATGTACACATTTTAAATAACTCTGCTTAAAATGCCTGTTTCAGTAATTTTGCAATCTATCCCAGGCCCTATTTGGAACCTCCGTATGTTTAACTGTAACATTCTGTGCAATGCTCAGCCCACAAGCCTACATCACCCATGCTCCCACGTGACAATTCTTCACAAATATACAAAAACATAATGTAAAACTGTACACAACAACTTAACAAGCCTGATGTGATGTGCAGTAGTTTCATTTGCAGGATGCGATAGTTTCATTAGCGCCGTGAGGAGGGAGTGACTTTGAGCAGGGAGCACAGGGAGGGAGGATTCAGAGAGTAAAAACAATAAAAGTTAACATGGTGATCTAAAGATGTGTTTGCAGTTAATACCCCATAGAAGGCATGACAACTTTATTACTTCTGTGAAGTATTTTACAATAATTACTGTTCTATAATATCTTTACTAACCAGAAAATTACAGTTTCCTTATAAGACATTAGCAAATGTATCCATGTGATAAAAAGGAAGAAAAATTTTGACAATCACTGCTAAACCACTGGGCACTGGTATGTTTATTTGTTTGTTTTATTTATTTATTATGATTATTATTATTTTATTTTATTTTATTTTTTTATAATATACCGCTATGCCCCTGTTTTATTTTGAAAATTAAACTAGTAAAGAGCAAATATGAGTTGGGGGTTGTTGGCATTTTGCCCCCTAGCATTTGGCGCTTGTCTTTACATAAAAAAGAATCACTGCTGCTTGGTGACTTTTAGCTCCATGATTCCAAACACAGCAGTATAGCAAATTCATTTTGCCAAAGCAACAACTTGTAGATCAGAGGAGTCTAAATTAGTGCCAAATTTTATATTTGCCTTCAGGCCTTATGCTAAACTGGCCCAGTTGATCATAGGCAGACATTTTTATAGCATATTTTACCTAAAATTAATATTTCAAGCCTTATTAAAGGAATGGCATAACTATTTTAAATGCATGTGAATTATTCACGGTATTGACCACCAGTCTGTGGCCTTCCACTTCTGATCCACTCATGATTAAAAATGTTATTAGAAAAGTTTGGACACCCCTGGTATCATGTCACCCGAATGATTCCATGGAAATGGATGATTTCACATACTGTGGAATATTAGAGCCAAGGGAACAAGAAACAACAAGAAGAAACAAGTAGAAGGCTCTCTTCCAAGTAGCAATCTTTTTTTTATTTTTTATTAATTAATATATATATATATATATATATATATATATATATATATATATATATATATATATATATATTTTTTTTATTTTTTTTTTCAGTGCAACACAATTGTCTAAAATGAAGAAAAAACAAACAAAAAAAATCATGCTTTTGATTGTATTCTATTTGTAGAGGGTAAAATTTACATGGTGGGGCTTTAAATCCAGGTGGTAGGCCTACTTTTTTTCTTGATCAGGGGGAGTATTCAGGCACTTATTGTTGGCACAAATAACAATATAATTTGACTATATATCAGGTATATTACATCAGGTTTCACGGCTTAACAAATGTACCTTTGGCTCTTTACTGTTAACTCGGTAGCATGCAAAAAGGATTCTCCCAATTTTCATGGGCTTCAGGAAATACTGAATGTAACATTAATTTCCCGTTTTCCTACCCACGCTACTGCATATGCCAGGATTCCATACGTTTTTGGTGTGCAAGTGTACAAATAAGAGCAGCCAACATACATGACGTTCTACCCCTAAATAGCGTCCAACCTCCCTGAACGCTTGGCACAGGGGCAGAGGCTAAACGCTCAAACCCATTAACTGCATTTAACAGAACCAAACAGCGCGAGGCAGAGCGGAGGCGACAGTTATAGAGTAAATTCTACCACAGTGCGTAACCTGCCAGGCTCGCTCTCGTCTCGGTGGAAGCGTGGTACACAGCTCATCTGCATTAGCTTTATTTGATCTTTTTGTGCCTCAGTGCAGCTTACGCTGTCACTGGGAATAAACTGTGATAAGGCGGAAGGGCTGTACTTACTGTGTCATCCCATTTAAACGCCTCCCGCAGCTTCACAGTACGTTTTAGGAGTTATCCAGTCACATCTGCATGCTTCTGTCTGCACACTGGAACACTGAACTATAGTCAACAGAGGAGGGTAGCAAAAGGAAGAAATTGTAAGTAGTGCTGTGGATGAAGGCGTTGTTTTGGTTTCTCTATGAAGTTAGGAGGTAGTGTTGTCAAGATACAAACATTTAAAACTCAATTTTGGTACTAAACAATACCAATTTGATCACAAGGTGGAACAGAGTGTTTTCTGTTTGAGAGAAGGACTCCTAAATATACCTTGAATATGTAATAATAATATGTGTACATATTATTTAGTTTTACCTTTTTACCAGTGGAGACTGTCAATAGAAAGTTTTTAATATCTTATGATCCACCAAGA
The DNA here is from genome assembly GCF_009829125.3 of Periophthalmus magnuspinnatus. Lineage (NCBI taxonomy): Eukaryota > Metazoa > Chordata > Actinopteri > Gobiiformes > Gobiidae > Periophthalmus > Periophthalmus magnuspinnatus. The sequence continues at coordinate 20,361,147 of NC_047135.1, read as the reverse complement.
AGTCAAACGATTTTAATGAGGTTAAAACAATTGCTGTATCTTCAAATTAAGCAAATCCAGGGCATAAATAGTCCAAATGATTCTAGTGAAGGTGTATGCCATTTAAAAACACAGAGGCGCCTTTCCTGTATTATCACTTAATGACATCACAAGGAGGAAGAGAGTGTTTTCCATTTGAGAAAATGACACAGCCTAAATATGCAGGGTTTGTGTGTTAAATGTGTGAATGAAACAAAACACAATACAGCATGTGATGAGGAAACAACATAATAACATAGATTACCAAAAAAATGTACAATATAGGACCTTCTATACCATTTCATTTGACATTGTGTTTCTGTACCTGCCAATATCAGTATTACAGTATTTTTGATTACTCTGAACCATTTTTCCCCTACTAATGTTTGCACTCGCTTGGCTGCATGGTGATTTGGGCAATTCCATTTGCAGTCTGCCGACCTTCAGGAATCTAGGCTAACTCTTTAACTATTGTAGAGACCACCATCTTTTCACCCTTTTTATGCCTTCCTCCCCTGTTTCTTATCTTTGACTCCTTAAAAATGTCTCTTTCTGAAATTTGCCGCTGGGCACTAAGAACTATGCACTGGCACCTTCAGTTAGCGTCTCTCCTTATAATAACCTACAGGGAGAGACGGCGCAGACACAAAGATGCTCCAAAAATGTTGAAATGTTAAGAATTGTTACAAGTGTTAGGGGTCATAAAGAAAAAAATGAGCCATTCAAATAATCAGTGGTGCTTTTCATGCCCGGTGACCTTAATTAATATTTGTACAGTTATTTCCTTGAATCAAGGATAGTTTTCCCTATTTGGATCAAATTAGGGGATGTGACTTAATTTTTATCAATTTTTGCAGAATCATTCAATTTATATTATGCAGACAGCCTTATTGTGTTGTCCAGTTTTCAAATTTCAAAGTTTTACTTAATTTATAAACCCCAAAATCCATAGCATTCAATCAATATAAAACCTAAAGACTGATTGAAGTGTTTAACAACATGCACATTATTTGTATATCAAATACTAATGTGCTTGTCAAAAAAATATTTTTCAATGCTTTGAATAATCCCTATATTAAACTGCAATGGTGCACTTTAAAGTCACAAACTCAACACAACAATGAAGCCTCAGTCTGTCTGCCATGATATTTGAAAAAAAGACTCAAGTTTAACCATAAACTGTATAATGAAAAGGGGAAAGAAAGTGTCTGATTTGTCAGTTATTAACGTTAATATTTTGATTTATGGACACAATAGCGAAATAAAAATACCAAGTCCGTGTAGAGCGGATTAATACGCTAATACATTTTAAAACCAAAATGATGAGCCTGACAGCAGCTGTTACAGAGAGATGATCAACAATGTTTCAGTCTAAGCTGAATTGGTTAGGTCCATTTATAAATACAGTTTATGGGTTTAACTCAGTTCTTTGAAAGAATCATCCTGCTTTATTGTGTACCCACCCTCAAAATTTCAGACGTTTACAATAAATGTCAACTGGACAACGCACATATTTTTGTAGAATTACACTGAATTCCTAAATTGCCAACAGGAATGAGATGAGTTTAATAACATGAAATGTTGCTCTGAGCTCTGTAATTATCACAACATCCTAAAATGTCAGCGGGGTAATGCATCAACTGGGTAACGCTTCAACTGGGTAACGATTCCCAGAGACTTCATTATAAAATCATTGTTGTGATTGTTTTTAGGCAGAAATGGAATCGGAAGAAAGATATATTGATTTTTTTTTTTGCTTAAATAAATTTTGTTCATTCATGTTCAATATACTAAGGTATACTATAGGTATAGCTAGACAGTGGCATTAACTGGGTAAATGTTACCTGGTTGACACATTTCCATATAATTTGGATTGTTTTAGGCTATAATTCCTTAAATATGTGGTTGTATTGATTAAAAAAAAAAAAAAAAAAAAAAAAAAAAAAAATTAGCAAAAAAACAAACTTACCTAATAGCCTAATTACAGAATCATCAGCAAATGCAAAATTTACTTTTTGTGCTTTTAACAATGTTTTACTGGTATCCTCTCATCCAAAACATATCTGGAGTTCCATTTTTGCTTCATTCATGCTTGTTTCATTATTCCAAAAATGCTTTGTTTGCATTTTGCCCGGACTTTTTGCATCACAGGTAAAAATATGGACTTCTCCAACACGATTGTTAAGCCCATAAACCATCAACAAACTCATTCTATGGTCAAACTTATTCACAGCAAACACATGGCTATGTTGGCTTTACTTTTCTATTGTTCATTCCTGTTGTTGACAGTAGAGGGAGCTTCAGCACCTAAGTGCCTCACTGGAAACAGGTGTAGTCTATATTTTCCGAATGCAGACATTATTTTAAGTTAGAAAATGCAAAGTATTTATCCCAAGGTGACCATGTTAATGGAATTAAAGCAACAAGGCTGCATAAAATGTCTTCTTTAAAACTAAGTCAGAATGCATTGAAGCAATATGATGTGCATTACCGATTTATCTGTAAAAAAAAAAACAAAAAAAATGCACTTTTTACCACTCTTCTGTCTTTCCTCACCCTCCAACTGTCCTCTGCGCTAACCCTGACCACAAATCCCATCGCCCTACATCTTGATTTAGTGTGTGGACCCTATAGTATTAGCTTGAGTTAACACCCAATTTAATCCACTCCCCCAGATTGTCCTCCTGGGTGTTCTAATTCTCCGAATGCTTTGTCTCTCTTGTCCCTGTAGTATTCTGCCTCTATGCAAGGTTGCCAGATTTTATGGGAAAAAACTAGCCAAGCAAGTGAAATTTAGTCAAATACAAGCGACAACAGTTTGACAGAAAAAGCCAAAAATATAAAGGCCCTATACCGGATTTCTTTGTACATATTTCAGGAAAATTTGTCCTGCCACAGAACAGATGTACTGCAGTTCTTGAGGTCAAAATATGTCCGCTGTGTACTATCTGCTTCTAATTATAAAGTGTCCAATAACCAGGAAGTGCATAGTTAGCATGCTAGTTGTGATGGCACAACTCTGCTTTGGACTCTGAATGTTGTGAAAAGATTATAAACTCATCACTGTGAATAGTTAGGATGTAGTAGGGAATATCTTTGGACCACCCGAAAACAAATGATCTAGTTCTGTTTTTTACATTGTCAAGTTTTTCTTTCTGACCTTTATAGCTACTCCATTTCAAGTTACTTTAAAAAAAGTAAGTATTTTTTGAATGGGTCGCATGTGGTCATGATGATACATAATTTACTGTATTACTCTTCCTCTTGTGGTCATATCTCCTTGTCAAATAGCCAATCTTGAAAGCTACGCAGGGTTGAGCCTGGTCAGTACTGGGATGGGAGATGGTTCTAACGCATATTATTGTTGTGTCCTTAGGCGAGACACTTTACCCATATTGCCTAGTATGAATGTGGAGTCTGGTGTTCGGAGGGGCTGATGGTGCAGATTGACGGCCTCACTTCCATCAGTCTTCCCTAGAGGAGCTGTGGCTACATGACTATCTTACCACCGCCGAGTGTGGAATAAATAAAAATGCACTGGAATAATGAAATTGTAAACAACTTTGAGCGTCTGTAAATAGTGCTAAATATGACTAACGCATAATTGCCAGAAACCTATAAATGCCCTAAAAGTGGAACTAAACACTAAATCAATGCTTTAGCGATTAAACATTATGCAAACTACCGGTAGGTTAGGTTTGCATTCAAAAACAGTAAAAAACTGAGTGCGTGCTTCCTCCAGTGGCCAATCCAATTACAATCGCCTGGCTGCAGGGGTGGAGTTTGAAGTGTGGCTACCTGTTAGACAAATCGTTCTGTTCCTTATACCCTCAGACCCCACCACACCTCCCTCCCCTATCACTCTTTTCTTCAGTCCTATCCAAGTTATTATCTTTTTGAAATGTGGTTGTCGGCGGAGTTTTGGCGTTTCATCTCAGAGTTTGTGCCTCTGAGACCAAAACAAAGAATGGAAAATAAAAGCATAACTGGCGTCTTCCAAAATTTGCAAGCAAAAATCCCAAAGTTGCTATAGAGAAGCGAACATGGCAACTCTTCTATTCCTGTGTCCTGCTAACAATCAACAGTGCCCTCCAGTTTAGTTGTTCCAAAAAAAACAGTTACCCTTCTCCCCTCCCCTCTCGTAACCTCTGGGCGGGGAGCACTGACGGAAATATGTGCAGAGAACCAGAGGGACGCGCAGGTAATGCTGTCACGGCTCTCACACTGCCCTGTGGAGCTGAACACGTGGACAGAGACAAACTCGTCGACTAACTCCAGCAGACGCCTTATTGTTCAGGCGACAGAAAGAGCAATTCCTTATGAGCGGGAGGTTAACCGTGATTTAACACAGGGGCTTTGAGACATTCATAATAAAATATGCATGCATTCTACCAGCAACAAGAGCAAAGTGTTATATAGCAAAGGTTATTCTGTATTTAACATTTCTGCTTTGAGAATTGTGATATGGAACATTCCAGGTGTGGCAAGGCAAGGGTTAAAGAGCAGGCATCATGCATTATTTTTATTTTATTTTTTTCTACCATATTACAGTGTTCCTTCCTCAAATGCATTCCTGAATAGGTTTTAGACGTGTTCCATGCATGTGTGATTTTTTTTTTTTTTTTTTTTTTTTTTTTTTAGCGATATCTCCCAGGCTCTATTCAAACACTCTTTGTGCTTAGCTGTAAGATTCTGCACAAGGCTCCACCCTCAGGCCTACATCGCCCATGCTCCCACATGACGATTCTCCATAAATATACGATGTGATACAAAACTGTATACAGCAACTTGATAAACCTGATGCGATGTGCAGCAGTTTAATATGAGTTCATGGGATGCACGGTGATGGTGTTGTAATAGTGCTCTGAAGGGGGAGTGACTTAAATGCAGAGGGCGAAAAAAGGGAGGAGAGTCAGAGCATCAAAAATTAAAGTGAAATTTATAAAACATGCAATTATATTGTTTTTGGTCGAATATAGCTTTTTCAATACAAAAAAAGGTAACATATTCATCTAAATATGTTGTGTGTTAGCAGTTAATACCCCAACATTCACCCTAACCCAGTTAAAGTCCAACACAACAGAATTTAGATAGTTTTTTGTAGATTATAGACCCCATTATATACCAGGCCCAAACAGAGATCAACAACTCCACTCCGGATCTATTCATTTTATTCATTCATTTATTTAGCACTTATTTAAAAGTACAAGTCATTGAAAGAAATATGAACAAGTCTATATAATTCTAGGGATTCTAGGGTCTTTGACTGATAAGACAGAGACAGAGGTAATACTACATTTTAAAGTGTTATTGTTCTAGGTTTGAGTTATACAGGCATACAAAACAACCAGCTAGCAAATGTACAAACTTTACTTTTCTTCATTCAGTCATGTCTGCCACAATGCTGGCGTCAAAATTAAAGACACCATCTGATCTCATGGAGTGACCGAGTAGCTAAATACTTTAGCTTTACACATAGCCCTGCACACACATATTTAAAGAGGGGGTGTTTTACTTCTATGGGCTATTAATTGCTCACTCTCATTTTTGATGCTATGAGTCTTCAGAGTCTTCTATCACAACACAATCAATGTGCATCCCACTAATCAAGCTACTGCACATCACATCAGGTTCAAGCTGTTGTTTCCAGTTTTGTATCATGCTTTTGCATATTTATGTAGAACTGCTGTGTGGAAGCATGGGTGACAGGCATGTTTTAACTTAACATGGTAGATAGCTCAAATACAGTAAATCTATGTTGCATAATAACTCCCTTTAAGTAGTACCAAAACATTGTACTCACTGTTGATGATGGATGGAATATTAGATGCTACCATCGGCAGGACTTGACACTGCTCACGGCAATGCTCACATTTATATTTATCCAGCTAAAAGCACGCTTCTATCTGCAGCACGACAGCGGCCTTGTCTGCCCTGGAGGAAGTGTGATGTCAGAGGAGAAAGGTCAGGTGGGACGGACAGTTGAGTGAGAGAGAGCTTTTGTATAGGGAATCGAGGTCGTGCACATCACTTGCGCTATTACACACTACACTTCAAGGTGCTCTCCCTCTTGTACCTGACCCAGGCCATGAGCTCATACCAGATGGATTTGCTGGACCACGTTGTCATCCCCCTTGGGGTTAGTTTTGAAACTAGTCTTCACTAGTTGTATGGTGACAGGGCAAGTCATTTTTTGTTGTTCAGGTAGGCCATGTATGAAGTTCTCCAGAATGCTTCTGAATGGGGAGACACTGTGCTAAGTGACGACTTATAGCCACAACTGCATTTTTCCTTATACTTCCTAATCCTTTTAACTTTAGCAGACTCTTTGTATTTGTGGATGTTCAGCATGTTTCAGACTAACCTTTCGTCCACTCCTCTTCCCGTTTGGGATAGTTCACCTGACACGTGTTGCACCCGTCGACAGGTGCTGAGTGTCCCTCAGGCTGCAGTGGTGAGGACAGGACATGCACTGATTTAGCCCATTCTCGATATAAATACTGAACTCCAAACTAGTCCTGTCCCTATAGGCTGTACTGCGCACTCACCTTTGTGTTATTGAGTGGGCTGACTAGAGCAAGCGTGTTCATGACTAGAGATTAGCCTAAAAATTCACTGAAATAATGTGAGGCTCATTGGCTTAACAAAAGTGTGAAACTGGGCTCAAAACTATAGAAATAAGACTAAACCTGGACTGCAAAGATGAACTAGATTCAAGTAAGAAGTAGGGTTGTCAGAAGTATCAAAAATGAGATACTTATCAATACTAAACATAATAATGGAAAGCTTTAGAACAATCTTGAGCTGTAATTAGAACAAGCATGAGACAACACAGACTAGTCTAAACCTATGGACCACTATGGAACCTACCTGGATGACTGAGGGGTTACAAAGATATAAGGCCACATGGGAATATAGAGAATGTAGTACGATTTAATGTTAAAAATGACATTCTGTTATCTAAAAATAGAGGAGTACCGATTATCGGAGCTATTTCTTAGTGTTGAAATCAAGTCTGACATTTTAGTATCATGACACCACTGTTAAGATGAACAGACAATACGTGTTTTTGATCAATCATTAAAGGTCTTGCACCTGATTTTAATGTATTGGTGCAAAGATAAAGACATCACTTTACATCATGCATTATGTCGTAAAGCCTGCTAAATAAAAAAAAAAAAAAAATTAATAAAAAAAAATGAGGTTGTAAAATATAATCTGTTAATTTTACATAGCATTTTCTTGGGTAATAACAAATCCAAAAGCTACTAGTGACAAGGTCACTTTTTTCATCCAATCAGGCACATTGTTACTAATAATCATGGGAAACAAACTGCATGACACTATCCCAGACACTTTTTTGTCATGGTGCATTTTCAAGGTGGACAAATGAACAAATATCAAGCAGAAATGTGAGAACTATAAGGAAACAACTGCATGACACTTTTCCAGGCAGTTGTTTCTGTGTCATGGTGCAATATCACAGTGGCAGAAAGGACTAAGTGAGCAGGGCTGCAAGTCAAACTCAAACATCCTAAATCTGTTCCTAAATATAACAAATAAAATAAAATAAATAAATAAATGTACTTAAAGATTAAAATAAATGAACTTACTACTAATCACTTTGCTGTCTGAAAAAGCTTTTCTAAAGCTGTGCACACACAGCTGTGGTGATTTCACACCATGCACAGGTGGCACGTCATCTGCATGTCATGTGTTGTGTGAATATAAAATATTCCTCCAAAAATTGTATTTTAATATTAAAAAAAAAAAAAAAAATGCTACTGCTTGGAATGCCACCCAGCATGGCATTTTTATATATATATATATATATATATATATATATATATATATATATATATATATATATATATATATATATATATATATATATATATATATATATATATATATATATATATATATATATATATATATATATATATATATACACATATACACATATATATACATACTTCTAAAGCAATGGAAACAAGTAGCCTTTCTCGCCTCATAACATTTATCAAACTGCCTTCATTGCCATTTTACCACGCTCAAACTCAGCCAGACCAATCCAGTCTCAGAAGGATCAGGTTGAAGGTTGCTTCAGGCTAAACCTTTGCTAAATTACAACCAAAAGTCTTTGCTCATTTTTGGTGAAATTGCACACATGAAGAGGCACACAAACAGCCAGTGGCACATCGGCACCTTCTCACAACAATCAGTGCATTTATTTCTTCTATGAATTACATTAAAACACGTTTGATGAAGACCGAAGGGGCCAAATGAAATGGGAAAGTGAATGGCCAACAGTGGTAGTGGAGTTAATAAAGCATAGGTTGTTTGTAAGGTGCAAGGGCCCCGAGACAAGCATACATTATTGTTTCACATTGTTCACTAGGCGTTTTAAGCCTCGCTGGTCCAAAGTAATTTCACACTTTTGGTCCCTCAGCTGTAAGAACTTCAAAAAGAGTGTTCTATATAGATTTATTTACCAGTAAGTTCCCAGTATATGTTTGGAATTGGAATGATTTGCTAAGGATACTGAAAGTGAATATGGCAGGTTTTTAACATTCTCAGATTTTAGAAGAAGAGGGAAAGAAGGATGTATGAGAGATAGGAAGGGAAGAAGAAGAAAAAATAGAGATGGAGGGGTAAAAGGGAGGGAAAGAGATAGGAGTGAGATGGGAAGAAAAGTGAGAGACGGGGATCAGAGAAGGAGAAGACAAAGAAAAGGGGCAGAGAGCTGAACTGAGAGAAGAGAAAAGCAAGGAGAGGGGGAGATACAACCTAGAGGAGGAGAAAATAAAGACCCACAAGGAGAGGGGACTTAGAGAGAAAGAGGAAGGGAAGAGTGGGAGAGTGAAATGGCAAAAAACCTAGAATCAAACTGTCACATTTGTTGTTAATAAATGCTAATGTGTTTTGAATGCCTTATAGCAAGACCAGAAAATCTAAAATGGGGTGCCCACACTTTTTGGCCCAAAGATTTACATATACACTCATATTATAATTAAAAGTAATCATTTAATAGTTTCTATAGGCTTAAGCTAATGATGAATAAAGTTCTAACATGGTTTAAAAAATCTAAGTAAAGTTTACGCAGTATGTCCCACTTAAGACAACACGCCAAAAACAAATGGCAAGTCAAAAACAGAACTTATTAACTTGACTGATTCAGTTGATTCAGTAGAGACTGGGGAGTTCACAGGTTCACTTTGCATAAGAACAGCAGGAACCCTGGACAAGAACTAGCAACAAATATAAACAATTATTAAGTGAGGATGTGTATTATCAAGGATGTGTCCTTATTACAACATTCACAAAACTGCAAATTGTTTGATAATCTGCTGGTACATTTTAAATCAACTAGAAAATACAAGTAAACAATTCCCCAACCTTAAATTACTTAACAACTGAGAAGATGTTATTTACAATCACACCAACTTTACCTGTTGATTTGAGGCTGATCACATGGGGTGTTCCAATATGACTATCTTTGTCCAGGAATACATGCACAGAAAACAACACATATTTTATTCCATGCACTTCTATGGTTTGAAATAGTATACACCAACTAGTAGAAAAAAAAATAAAAATAAATTCTCACTCATGTTTCTATACCTATCTACTTGCTTTAATATACACATTAGTGATGCCCAGCTCAGCAATTTGTGACCTGAACCAAACTTTTGCACATTAACACTAATGCTATGTGTGCAACTGTGGAGCCAGCCACAAATACCAGGTTCTTGTACTTGTACTTAATGCGGGGGCAATGTCGAGAACACTTATGGCTTGCCTCTTAGATGAGCACTTCAGAGAAGTTGATCATAAAGCACATTAACTGCATATTGCACATTAAGCTGAGCATTTTAAACAGACCAACTGACCAAAAGCAAAAGTGACATGAGCATTTGGAACTCCCAAAATTTTTTATAGCTCACACATAATGTTGGTGCTACCATCGCTAAGTGGTGCTGGTGAGTCTATGCTTGTGCATGCAATGACCATGAAGCATACTGCCAAACCCATTACAAAGTGGCTTAAGCATAACAAAGTCATTGCTTTGGAGTGGCCATCACAAAGGCCTGATCTGAACCCTATTGAAAATGTATGGGCAAACCTGAAAAGGCATGCGTGAGCAAGATGGCCTACAAACTTTGTTCTGTCAGGAGGAATGGTCCAAAATTCCTGCCTACTATTGTCAGAACCTTGTGGAAAGATAGCCAAAATGTTTTACATTACAGTTTAAAGGCATTGGTACCGAATACTGATGACATGTATGTAAACATCTGACTTTGAACAAACCTTTGAAAAAATATCTAAAAAACACAGACAGTGAAAAAAGAGGCATATGTGTCTTTTTATGTAGTGTATGTAAACTTCTGATTTCAATTGTAGATGCATACAAGTGGAGAATATTTATCTTTTATTGTGATGCCACTTAACCATCAAGATTAAAATAATAATAGAGGAAACTGATGAGAGCAAGGAGAATTTCTGGACCCTGTCCACCACGCTGATGGACTGGAATCGTCACTAGCCTGACCGTAAACTTGATAATCTCAAAACCAGTCTGTAACCTTTAGCATTTTCCTACAACCCAACAAATGTGGGAAAATAAAGCTGTGGGAACACAGAGCGCTTTTTCAAACCCTCTTTTTTATTTTTATTTTTATTTTTTTCAGGGCTTGCAACATGAGCTATAAAGGAACACAGGTGCACTGTGGATTAGCAGTGTGTGCTGCAAACACGTGCTATAAGTTTGTGTCTAAGTAAAATTTCCCATTTAGTTTAAATCACACACATGAAAAGGTTTAATTTTACTCATATATATATGCTAATTATAAACATATATAAGCCTATGTTCATTGTCTTGGGCAGGCAGTAAAGTGGAATAGCTAACATTAGCAAATGTAGCAGGATTTAGCTAACCAAATCACGTGGTAAGTGAAACATTGCTAATAAAAAAATAGTTGAGAAAAAGAAAATACTTTTACTTGCTCTCTTAATAAGCATATATCCTCAGAGGAAAGGTGTGTTCTTTTTGAAGATGTTATCCGGTTAAATACATACAATGGCGGCGCTCCCTTGACCGTGGCCATTGCTAGCTGAAGTAAATGATTGCATGAGCTGCACATGCATTGACCTGTGATGCCACTAGACCTTTTTCACTGGGACACATGCCCCAATATAAATCGACTGTGCCCCAGTATAGCTTTAGGTCTAGTGATGTCCCTGTTGTTGACATTGCTGCAGGAAGTGGACGTTTTGAAATAAAACAAGTGTAAGGCTGCTGTTTATGAACATTTTACAGTAGCTTTGTCACAACAATTACTATACTGGCTTATCATTGATTAGATGATAGATAGAACAATATTTTTTGGGGTCAGTATTTATCAAGGGCACTTTTTCTTTGTATTAATGAGAAGGTTTTTCTTATTTTTCAGTACTTTGATAAGATTTGGGCCGTTGAATTTAACTTGACTTATAGAACTCCTAAAGTAAGGGTCATTCTGATATGTATTTGTTGCATATTTTAAGGATATTTCATGTAAAATCATATTTTTGGGGGGATAAATCTATTTCAGTGCTCATTTTACAGTTACCAGAGTAGTGATATTTTAACTATATTTCAGGTGTTTCAGACTCTTATATGGTCAAGATCTAACGCTAATTGCAAGCCTTATTCTATGTTTATTTTTGAAGCTGCATCTGCACTCTTTTTTCTGCTCTCTATTAACCCAAGCACCTTGATGTACTGCTTTCAATGTACATGTATAAAGAAAAATAAATAAATAAATAAATAAATAATATAATGGGCTTTGATCAAGATAAATGTTGAATTTGAGTGTCATCCAGATCATGTGAAACAGCTTGTGCTCACTGCTGCCTATTAAAAGATTAAATATTTTTTAACTAACTGCTAAATAATAAGGCATGTATGTTTGGATAATTTAGCGATCTCTCCCGGGCTCTATTTGAACCCACCTTACTGTTAGTTGTAAGATTCTGTGCAAAGCTCATCTCACACGGCTATGTCATCCACACTCCCACATGGCCATTTTTCATAAATATACAAAAGCGTGATACAAAACTGTACACAACAACTTGACAAACCTGATGCGATGTGCAGTAGTTTCATTAGCAGGGTGCACTCTAAATGTGTTGTAATAGCACTCTGAGGGGGAAGTGACTTAATGCTGGGAGCAAATGGAAGGGAGTCTTAGAGAGTCAAAAATGAAAGTGAAACATTAATATTTTGTTTTAGGCGAATATGGCATTTTCAAAACAATAAAAGGTAACATGATAACATTTTTTTTTTTTTTTTTTTTTTTTTTGCCTTCCTCAATATTTTTCACAGTCTTTTTTGTTTGTAACCAATGGCCAGGTGTGTGCATATTTTGCCAATTACCATCCATAAAAAGAAGGAGCATTATTTTTCACATCATTATTTCCTGATAACAAGTGTTTTCGTAGTGGATTGTTTCTTGTCGAGAGCTTTACAGTGCAGCCGAGCTGCACAAATTTGTCAGATCCACCGGTCCCCCAGGGTCTCGTATAAGGAACCGTATGATTGGTCTGATAGGTATCCACACTTCAAACTCCGGACAGAGGCATGTGATGTCACCAAATACTTGAATTTGGCAGTGGCCACTGGAGCCAGGACACACCCAGTCGCTGATACATGCTTTCATCATCAGCCGAACATACTACTGGTATGCCCTTTTTAGTCTTTCCTTGCTATATCACGGTTCACTTTTCGCGGCCTCGCTGTTTCGTGGATTTTTTTAGTGCAATTTTGCATGCTCGGTCAATGGGTCCAAGTCCCAGCCATGGCGGTATTCATGGAGAGATGGTGGATGCGGGAGATGTGGAGGATGGCATCTTTATCTGGGTCCCAGCTGTAGTCGTTAAAGTAGAATAACTCCACTTTGAGGGCAACTCTCAAATCATTTGCAAAAGTAACTAGAGGTTTAGGGAAATACAACAATATTTTTGGATCCAAAGAAAAGTAAATATTATGCTTTTTTTATGATAACAAAAGAAACATGGACTGATGGACTTTTATCAGACATAGTAAAGTGACAGGAAAGTTCTTAAACTGAGCGAGTCAGTGTTTAAAGAGTGCGAGAGAGAGTTTTTAAAGGGCGCAAACGAGTGTGTGAGAGAGTTGCAGATTGGGTGATTATTTATGTTTTGATTTGTGTGATTTTAATGTCTTTCTTATTCTGTAAAGCACTTTGAATTACCTTGTGTACGAATTGTGCTATACAAATAAACTTGCCTTGCCTTTATGCAGCAGTTAGTCAGTGGCATGTCCTTAGAGAGACGAAAGAGGAGAGGTGCGTGCCCAGAGTTAGCGCATTGAGAATGGAAGAGAACAGTAGAAGGAGAATAAAAAGACTAACCATGGATGGCAGCTTGTGCATTGGTTTACTACTGTGGCCTCGGTGGGTGTAACTTTATGCAAATTTGAATCCCTGCACTTTGGAGTTGCTTTTGGCTTATGTTCTATTCTGTGGCCTAAAGTTGAATCCCAACTCATTTATAACATCAATTTACACAATAATTAGAGATTACACAGGAATCACCAGTGGGATTAACCAAGGTTTACCATTTATTCACTCCTGTACTGAAATACCAGCCTTAGCCTGGAAGATACATGACAATTTAGTGGATGTAGCATTCAGCAAAATGCTGAAGTGTTACACATATGTATCATTGAGTTAAGTCAGAATAATCAGACACATTATTTTGTGTAGGGATAGTTTATGCGAGACAAAACAAACACAAAGAATGAAAACAGGACGTCCAGACTCACCAGGCCAAACAAAAAGAAGCTAAGGTAACAAACAGCTAAGGACCTGGCATAGGAGTGTCAGCAGGGAGAAGCGCAACCCTCAGAGCAAGGGGAATGACGTGCTCCCTCTGGCGCACGACAAATTGATGTAGAACAGCAAGCCGAGAGAGCGAGCACACAAACCTGACACCAACATAATAAGTTACGATAAGTTAAACAGTCCATTATCATAACAAATGGTCCCCTAAAGTTAGTCTGTGGCACCAGTGTCTGGCTGATAACAAAAGTTAGGAGAGGAATGTAACTTATGGCTTGTTCATAGTTCTTTGTAAACCAGACTTAGTCAACATTGTGGTGTTTCTGTCAATGAACTCCTGGGATTAGCCAATGGGCATTTGAATTCATTGGATCATCAGTCCTGTTGAGAATATACAGACTCCTTTGATGTGGTATCCCTTGGTCTGTCTGTGAGAAAGTGGGGAAACCGCACAGTCTGTCTCCCTACATGTTTTACCACTTTTTTTTTTACCACGTTTTCTCTGTACCAGAAGCAGTGGTTGGCTGCGGCTGCTGGTGATAGCCAGTGGGTTCCCGGTGGAGGGTTGGTGTTTCGGCCTCATCTCTCCTATATGCCTATACTCCACTATACACTATACTATACGACGTTACATCATTCATTTTACAAAAAAATAAAATAAACACAGTTAAGATCACTATATTAAAGATTTTGCTCTCTCTCTCTCCCTCTCTCTCTCTATGGATTTTTTCTTTCCTGGTGGCACGAGCATATTCCAAGATGACAATGCCAGGATTTCATGAAATTGTGAAAGAGTGGTTCAGGCAGCATGAGACGTCATTTTCCAGACCTTAACCACATTGACAATCTTTGGGATGTGCTGGAGAAGGCTTTGCACAGCGGTTAGACCACTATTATGAATGCAATATCTTGGTGAAAAATTTATTTAACACTGGATGGAAATAAATCTTGTGACATTGCAGAAGCTTATCGAAATGATGCCACAGCAAATGCACAGCAAATGCATGCCGTAATCAAAGCTATAGGCGGAACTATTGTGTGTGACCTTTTTTTTTTGGTGGTGACTTTTTTTTTTGGCCAGGTAGTGTATATACTTGTCCAATATATTTCGACCCCATTAGGGCTGTAATCCTTTAGTCATTTCATTGGTTGATGGAGTCTGAGTTGACCAAAATATGTTAGTCGACTAATAATTGCATTTAGGATAAATAACAGGAGAAAGGACAAATTAGCAAGTGAGTAACTACACCTACATGAATTCCCATTCAGGTTTAGTCTTGTGAGTGTAGTTTTGAATCAGATACAGAGATACATAATAGTTTTGTGAGATTTTGCCACGCCCCCTTTTTAGTCGACTAATCATTCAGGACGTGTCTTTAGTCAGCCAAGATTTTTTTTTTTTTTTTTTATTCAACTAGAGGCCTACACCCCATTTTGTTTGTCTATTAGTTTATAAACAACCAATTTAATATTTTGTTTGATTTGAAATTAATGCATTGCTACCAAATGTATATTACATTTATCTAGCCAGTGGCTCTCAAACTTTTCATACCAAGTACCACCAGAGTAAAGATGTACCACCAGATCTAAATCAGGTGTGTAAAAGGACTATTTCAGGTCTAATCTAGGTATAAACCAGGTTTAAATGTAGAATATAATTTCCACTGTAACTCTAAAAAAAGAAATGATCTAAAGGAGGACAAAAAAGTAGATACATGAAGATGAACTCTAAATTAGGCAAACTCCCAAACTGAAGAGCTGTACCATCTGAAGGAGCTTGCGTATGACTAGTAGTACACGCACCACAATTTGAGAAACACTGATTTAAGGCAATTTGGGTCTTATTTAAACAACAGAATCTTACCACAGTAAATAAATAAATAAAACCTTTGTTATCTAATCTACTCACTGCACTATTCATGAAACAACATAGCACATTCCAATTTTGCATGCAGTTTTAATATGCACAGATACAGAGGCTGTAACTCTGACCAGGACTTCATAAGCAAATCAATGAATTTGCCAGAATGCTTCATTCAAAGGATATTTCAAACAAAGCCGCTGTTTCAGGCTCACAGCAGGGCAATATCACAAGAGTACTGATCTGCTTTCCTCCAGATCTAAACAGGAACCTTTGCAGAAGCCTTCTTTTGTTATACACTAGAGCAGTGGTTCTTAACCTGGGTTCGATCGAACCCTAGGGGTACGGTGAGTCAGTCCCAGGGGTTCGGCGGAGGTCAAGACACACACCAGACTCATATGATTCGCGGGCTGCGAGCGTCTCCAGACGCCAGCCGTGTCCTAATTCGACAAATGCACCCTTTGCTGTACCTATCAAACACTGTTCCCTCTAAGCTGCACGCGTGCTCAATTGCGCACTGCTGACACGGTCTCCGCACACAGAAAATCTGTGCTGCGCACAGTGCTGCACAAAAAAATCGAACCGGAGTTGAAAATAAAATAAACACACAACAATCCCCCCCCAGCAGCTACAGATTCCCCTCAGTGTGTATTGGTCATTGAATACTGTCACTTCGAATGGCATAAAAACATAAAATGACATAAAAACGAAGAAAAGGAGCAGACTTTGCTGTGAAAATGACATGAGAGTAGCCAAGGTGAAGCCGTGCATTTCTGACCTGGTCTCCCAAAGGCAACAACAGAAGTCACACTGATTTGCAGTAAATATTCATTATTATTGTACCCTAATGAAAATAAGATGATGGGTGTGTGTTAAAATGTTAAAAATAATAAAAAGCATAAATACAATAAGTTCATTATTGGAATACATAATACAATAGAAAATTAAAATTATTTCAGTGTGGTAGTGTTAAAAAAGGTCATGTCTTTGTTAAAAGGTATGTATGTAATTTGCTGTGAATTTATGCATTGTATTGGTTTTATTCTTTGAACACAGTGATGTTAATGCACAATTCATTTTGTGCACCAGTAAAACATACATGTGTCTTGAATTTGAAAAAAATATATATTTTGTTTTTCAATAAAGAAGGGTTCGGTGAATGTGTATATGGAACCGGTGGGGTTCAGTACCTCCAACAAGGTTAAGAACCACTGCACTAGAGCAAAGAGGCAATCCCGGTTAAAAGAATATAATAGTGTGTGATCCTCTGCCCTTTAGTCAGCTTTAGAACACTGAGTCAGCTTCTAACATTAAGGACTAGTCAATGAGGAGTTACACTGTAGCCACTAAACCATAGAACTGTAACTAACATACATGACCATTCACAGAGACAATGGCTCCCTCTTTTCTGCATCATTGAGGAAAAACTAAAACTAAAACACAACTCTGCCCACACCAGTCAATGTGACATCACCTATAACGTTCGACTCCGTGACTCCCTAAATACTCTGTATTTTCATCATTGACTTCTGCATGCTATAGCTTCCATAGAGTGAGTACTTTTCCTAATCAGCTGATATACAGCAATTACTCAGGTTCAGCGACATTTTTTTTAAATTTTATTTTATTTATTTATTTTGTGATCAGTTAAATACAGTTTAAAAATACCTTTACTATTTATAATTTGTCTAAATTAGTCTGTCTAAAAAATAAAGAACAGGGGCAAGGAGGGGCAGATGGGTCATTCTGGACCACTGTGTAATCTGCAGGTATACCTCTCTCTCCAGCTCACCCTGATACTAAGTGCTTATTAACAGTTCTGTGCCAAAGGCACCCGAGGTACAGATGGACAGTACAGAAAATCAACATATTACAATCAGTATCTGCAATATAAGTTAAGCAAACTCAGTAGCCCATAAACAACTGGAGTTAGACTACAGTGCAATTCATCACTGTTTGGCCTGGGTTCAGACCATGGCTCCAGATCTCAACAGTCCAAGATGGTATCAGAGCAGATTATTCTGCAAAGCCACAAGAGAAGACTGCACCATCTCCAAGGACCTGTCTGCAGGCCAAGATCTAGTCCACACTGCACCATGATAAAGACTCATGTGAAGATGGGATGAAAACTGAGAAGATAAGAGAACAATCCTAAAATGTAGCAAATTGGCCAGAACTTGTATTCAAAGGGGTAAAAATGTGCCTATATAATCAATACACATTAAATGGTTTATGAGTAGTTTGGTTGTACTTTTTCAACCATTTCAGTTTCGTCTGATGGTGTTAGTAAGAAGAAAGAATAGCATAATGGTTGAGTAATTATTTTTCATGTCTGTAATGCAAAAAAATGAATAAACTTAATATAGCTGGGCAATTTGAACAGCTTTGAGGGTGAGATTATGACGGCATTATGACTGTTTTGAATAAGACACCTCAATGAGAAAAGTCAATGTGACCCATGGCTAAAACTGCATTACTGTATGGAGGATTAAAGATATCTTGAATAGTAAAAGTGGTACTATAGAGTCAGCAAAAGTATATGTAAGTATGATGTACGCTTACAGGTGACAATGCATCAAAATTTGTCAAGCATAAGTTGGTCAGGTGTAGGTTTAGCAACAGTCTGTGCTCAAAGAATGAGGTCACCTGACTACCTGAATATACTGAATGACCAGGTTATTTTCTTCCCTGATGGCATGGGCATATTCCAAGATGACAATGTCAGGATTCATCGGGCTCAAATTGTGAAAGAGTGGTTCATGAGAATCTTTGGGATGTGCTGGAGAAGGCTTTGCGCACTGGTCAGATCTGCTCTACCATCATCAATGCAAGATCTTAGTGGAAAATTAATGCAACACTGGATGGAAATAAATCTTGTGACAACTCAGAAGCAATGTCACACCAAATGATTGCTGTAATCAAAGCTAAAGGCAATGAAAGTGTGGGTTTTTGTTTTTTTTGTTTTTTTGGCCAGGCAGTGTAATTCACCAACAGGAGTAGTTGTCTGACAGTAGGATTTGAAACCTAAAACTACGTATAATGGTTTTACAGAGCATTTTAGTCAGAATGGACATTCCCATGGAGGTTTTCTGACTTTTCATGGAATATTCTATAGTAATACATTTAGTGCCTCAATTATCAAACGTTTGCTGATGAGCTAAACAGCTAAGCACTCCAAAAGTGGAGCAAAAAGTTGACGCAATTTCTCAGAGATGCTTCAGAAGGCGCATTGCAACTTTGCTCCTATGATGAAATGAATATGCAAAATGGGGCTTTTTCAGCAACATGTGCAAACATTTAGGAGGGGGAATTGCAAATGAAGTTGTTTAGCTAGCACTGCCAGATTTATTACAACTATGAGAGCACAAACTATGTGATAATATAGTAGATTGGAGAGACAGATGCAAAGTTTTTGCACAGAATAGCTGCTGCAATGTGTGCACTTATAGGGCATATTGATTAAATGCTGTAAAATGACCCACAAGAAAAGATGAGAGAATAACATGTTGTTTTCAAAGCATTAGTAATAAAACATAAACTCTACCTGTGACACTTTGGCCTTGACTCTCACAAGTCTTGCACTGATCTGGAGCATTCCACATGTAACGCAACTAGGGGCTAATGAGGACCTGACTGCATTGTTGACCAGATGTAGGTACGGTAGGGAGCCAATGTGTGTGAATAAACACAACAAACAAAAGATCTTAGTCAAAAATAATATGTATTAAGTTCAATATTAATTACTCAGGGCAGGTATGCGATAATATAATATATACTGTGGATTATAAATATGAATATATATACATATATATGAAATGACTTTATATATTAAGTAGATATAATTAATACAAAAGAAACCAGACAAAATGAAAAAAAAAAAAAAAAGTCCAGTTCCAGGTTTGAGTATTTATTCAAAAGGTTGTGTTATCCCAATCGTTTGTAATGTCTTTATAATCCAAAAACATGTTGTAATCCAAGAAGCAGGGAACATAAAAAGGTTTGTTTGTTCCTACCAGTTTATGAAGGAAAAGGGGTAGCTCGCCATCCAGGTTATTGTGAGGTTGTCATGGTTGAATTCAGTGTAGAGGAAAAAAAACCTGACCGTTGAGCAGATAGTGATAGCGGTAAGTATCCGTCGGGTCAAATGTAGTTTTATGTATTTTTTCAATGAGATTGCCGAGAGAAACAGCTACAATGAGCCACAAGCAGCCATAGCAGGAGCAGCATGAGAGATGCTGGCGTCTGACGTCACCGCTGAAAAGGAAATTGTCCCGCCACAATCAACTCCTCACCGGAAGTGGGACTTTATTAGACACGGGTTACACTTTCCCCCCCTGATCTCATGTTCGTCCTCGGACATGGACCAGACTGGCACTCAATAGTCGACTGACTGGAGCACGGAAACACCACCTCATTTTCGTCCTCTTGAACAGCAAAGGTGAAGGCTGTGCTCAAGCCGTGAAGTATGGTTTGGATGCTTTTTGACAACGGATGGCCAAGTTGTACATATTGCAGTCTCTCAGGTGGGCATCTTGTGTGGCCTGTACGGCGCAGGGCTTGTTCAAGTTCAGGACTCGATGGTTCGGACACTGGTGAGTTGGATTCTGGATCTGGGTCCATGACAGAAGGTTCCGGAGACGTGGAAGGAGTTGTGGAATCTTCAGCCAGATTGATTGGTTCAAGGTCAACTTGTGTAGGTTCAGATTCAGCTTCAAGTTCTTCTGCGCCTTTAGCCAGAACTTCTTCAGCAACTTGAGACCCACCACCCACAGACTCAATCATAGATTCTTGATGCTCTTTAGTGGCAGAAGCTTGTAGTGGAACTAGAGACTCAGGCAGCTCAGCAGAAGGAACAGGTGGCATGGCAACAGGTAAATCAATAACAGTTGAAAATGTTACAGGTTCAGGCACAGACGGAATGTACACAGGTAAGATTTCATCCTGACTCTTCATCGCCAGGGTGTGGAGGCAGTGATACTGGTGGAGGCGGCACAGGTGATTATTCTTTCTTCACAGGTAGGTTTTCAACACGCGCAGGTAGGTACCCACAGGGCAGGAGAAGGTCTCTGTGCAGAGTTTGCAGTGGTTTATCTCTGCCCTCCGGTCTCACGGTGTACACAGGGAGATTGCTGGCTTTTGTCACCACTATGTATACATCGGGCTCCCACTTATCAGCCAGTTTGTGCTTGCCTCTTAAGCGCATGTTCCTCACCAAAACTCTGTCTCTGATGTCTAACTCTGAAGCCGTAACATGACGATCAAATCTGGTTTTATTTCGGTCCATCAGTTTCTGGGAGTTCTCATGGGCCAGCTGGTAACTGTCCTTCAGGTGTGACCTCAATTTCTGGACATACTGTAAATGAGAGTCTGACTTGTTATCATTCAGCTGCAGTCCAAAGGCCAAATCAACAGGAAGTCTTGATTGGCAGCCAAACATGAGTTTGTATGGTGAGAATCCCGTAGCGTCGTTCTTCGTGCAATTATATGCGTGGACAAGAGGTTTTACATGATCTTTCCAATGTCGTTTTTCTTGTTCAATCAGAGTTTCCAACATGTCCGATAAAGTTCTGTTGAACCGCTCCACAGGGTTGCCTCTTGGATGGTAGGGCTTCGTTCTGATCTTGTGGATGCCAGCCATTTCACAAAGTTCTCGAATGATGCGGGATTCAAAA
Source organism: Periophthalmus magnuspinnatus (assembly GCF_009829125.3). NCBI lineage: Eukaryota > Metazoa > Chordata > Actinopteri > Gobiiformes > Gobiidae > Periophthalmus > Periophthalmus magnuspinnatus. The sequence continues at coordinate 20,339,752 of NC_047135.1, read as the reverse complement.
TCAGGGCCCTGGTCGCTGTGCAGCCTTTCTGGAATGCTGTAATGCACAAGAAAGTTGTCCCATAGACACTTGGCAACGGTGGTGGCTTTTTGGTTGGTGGTCGGTACAGCGACTGCATATTTCGTGAAATGGTCAGTCATGACAAGGATATCTTTGATTCTGCCACAGGGCTCAACAGAGTCAAAGTCCATGCAGACCAGCTCCAGGGGGACCCGAAGTCCGGATGTTGACAAGAGGTGCAGCATGTTCAGGTAAGGACTTCTGTCTCACACATCTGCCACAGGTCCTGATTTTGATGACCATATCAACAGATATCCGCGGCCAGTAAAAGCGGGATCGGACCAGGTCCAGAGTCCTCTCAATACCCATGTGGCCCATCTGGTTGTGAAGTTGGTGCAACACATCAGCTCAATATTCTTCCGGCAACACAAGTTGGAAGGTGTGCTCACTTCCCACCTGTCTCTTCCTGATGAGAAGGTTGTTACGGAGCTCCAGTTTATTCACTTCTCTCAGTAACAGAGGCAGGTCGGGCAGCTGTCTTCTCAGCAGTGATGGGGGCGACTCTCCACGCTCGAGCTGTGCAATAACATGCTGGATGGTGGGGTCGGCTCGCTGCTTGGTGGCAATGTCAGCGGCTGAGAGTCGAGGAAGAACAGGCGAGGCGAACTGTGTGTCATTCACGAAACTGTCTGGAACACTGTCGGCTTGGGTAGACAAAGACAAGATGAGAGCACGGTTCAGGTCAGCAGTTTTTTGTCCGTAGATCAAATGATGATCAGATATTGCTCTGATAGTGTGTTGGTAGATTGAGGCATATTCTAGATCTTGTAGATGTTGCCGGGCAAATTTCAATATTCGCTCTCTTTCTTTACAGGATAGTGGGTCATCAGACAGGTCACCATGCGGACAGCGTGACAGCCCGTCAGCATCAGCATTCTGCTTGCCTGCTCTGTAAATGAGTTTGAAGTTGAAAGTGGACAGAGAGCCAGACAGAGGGCCATCTGTAGCTGGTGGCGTCGAGCTTTGCTGATGTCAGCAGGTAAGTTAGAGGGTTGCTGTCTGTGACGACGGTGAATTGAGCGCCGTAGAGATAGTCATTGAACTTTTCTGAAACTGCCCACTTCAATGCAAGGAACTCGAGTTTATGAGCTGGATACTTTGCTTCGCTCTTGGAGAGGTCTCTGCTGTCGTAAGCCACAACTCTGTTCTGAGCATCTTGTTCTTGGTAGAGCACAGCGCCAAGGCCTGTAGAAATTTCATCAGTGTGGAGAGTGTAAGGCTTCTGAGGATCAGCAAATGCGAGAACAGGAGCAGTGGTAAGTTTGGCAATGACAGCTTCAAAGGCTTTTTGACACTCAGCTGACCAGCATCCTCCGAATGGCTCTTTAGGATTCAGGTAGTATTCTCGTTTTACTTTGGACTTGAGCTTTCTCTGAGACGGACGGTAACCAGCAGTGAGGTCGTGAAGCGGCTTGGTGATAGCAGAGTACCCTTGGACGAATCGGCGATAGTACCCAGCGAAACCAAGGAAGGATTGCAGCTCTTTCAAGTTTGTTGGGACTGGCCATGTGGTAAGGGTCTTTATTTTATCTGGGTCTGTTTCAACACCTTGCTGAGAAACGACATGGCCAAGGTACTTGACGGAGGTTTGGAAGAACACACATTTTTCAACCGGAACTCTTTCAGTCTTCTCAGGACTTTCATTAGTCGTTCTTCATGCTCCTCAAGAGTTGGCGCAAAGACAATGATATCGTCGATAAAAACAAGGACCTCTTTTAGATTCAGCTCTCCCATACATTTCTCCATTAACCGTTGAAAAGTACTTGGAGCATTAGTCACTCCCTGTGGCATCCTGTTGAATTCATAGAACCCCAATAGGCACACAAAAGCAGTTTTAGCTTTGTCAGACTCCTCCATTTCGATCTGGTAGTAGCCAGACTTCAAATCAAGCACAGAAAAACATTTTGACCCGGATAATGCAGAGAACGTGTCTTCTAGCTTCGGGAGGGCATAAGCATCTTTAATCGTCTGCAAATTGAGTTTACGGTAGTCAATGCACAGGCGCACACAGCCATTCTTCTTGCGGGCCATGACAATTTGAGAAGCAAACGGCGAATCAGACTCCTGGATGACTCCCGACTCCAACAGCTCCTGCAAGTGCTTCCTCACAGCGTCAACATCCTGAGGATGGATTGGTCTTGGCCTCTGTTTGAATGGGCTTGGATCAGACAGTTTGATCTGGTGTTTCACTTTGTCTGTCTGACCAAAATCCAGGTCATGCTTGGCAAAGACCTCAGGAATGCCGTTCAGCTGGTGGATAATGTGGTCTTTCCACTGCGGAGGGAGTGGTGAGTCTCCAAAATCATATTGCACTTGGGCTGATGGCTCTGCAGACTGGACTTGGTGTGTAATGCTGTGCTCTTTCGAGTAGATAGTCTGGAAGGCACTTAGTTCTGCAATGACTGCTTTTGCTGGGATGGTAATGGCATGATCAGACTCATTGCTGACTATGACTAGCAGATGACATGGCCGTCGCCGGGGCAGGTCAGCAAGACAAGACTTTACAATGACTCCACCAGGCAGAGGATATGACGCGGGGTGTTCAATCAGTACTGCCTTCTCGCCTTGCCGCAACCGTGTGGCCAGTAATCCCTCAAGGACAGTAGTTTGGCCAGCATAGATGGTGTGTGACTGGTTAAAGTGCAGGGTGGTCGTGGCATACTGTTCATCCAAGCTCTGATTGTACCGATGCTGCAGGATCTTTAGAACGGCTTGGTAACCAGGGGCAGCAGGTTGGAAGGACTGTTCAGTTTGCACATGCTTGGTGTAGGCGACGTCGAGAGTATTGGTGCCAATGAGGATCAGTGGTTATGACTGCTTTACATCAGGGACAACAAGAGACAGAGTGTCAATGTTGATGTTGATGCTTGTGCTGAGGAACTCAGGTGGGAAAGTCATGTTTATTTCAATGTACCCCAGGTATGGTACAGACTCTCCATTTGCTCCTTCTATTTCCAGTAGGTCATCCAATGGCTTGATCTCGTGGTCTGACAAGTAAGTGTTGTAGAAGGAATGTGGAATTGTGGTTACTTGGGAACCAGTATCAAGAAGACAGCTGTAATGATTGTCTTTGATCTGGACTTGACCAGTGCTCTTCATTCCCACAAGACCTCTTGGCAGTGCTCGTATACTGTATGGCTGTTCCTTGGGACTGTTGGGGGCGGCAGCTTCTGAGTGTCCCTCCACAGAAGCTGCTTCTAGTTTGACTGAAGGTTCCTGTTTGTCCAGGCTTGCTGCTTTTGCCGCAACTGCTTTTTCTTTTGCTCTACCAGACGAGGATTGGCTGTGTTGGTGCAGGAAGAGGAAATGTGCCCATCTTCACCACAATTAAAACAGTACCATGGTTTTGGTTTGGTAGTGGACTGAGACTGAGGCTAGTTGAACTGGCATGAAGCTGGTTTGGTCTCGGTTGGTTTTGTCTTGGACAGAAGAGCAGACATTTGGCGTTGACGTTCTTCAGTTCTTTGAGTTCCTCCTTAGATGTTGAGGAGTGGCCACAGGAACAGGTGCTCTGGGACTGGATGTTGGCTTTCTGCTTTGAAGAACTGGAACCGATGTGTCTTTTCATTAGTGATTCTTTGGCTTGTTGTCTGTCTTCTTCTGTGCATAATGACAGCAGGAGATCTGAGAATGAAGGTGGGTTATCTTTCTTCTGCTCCAGTTGCAGCTTTGTAATTACAGTGTTGTCCCAGCATCCACGCACAAATTGCTTAAGGAGATGTTTGTCCATGTCAACAGCCTGTATTCCTCTCCTTTCGACAACAATGTTGAGCGTTAGCTGCAGCCGCTGGAGGTAAGATGATGGCTGCTCCCCTAGGTCTGCAGGATGTTCAGGTACTGGGCAAACAACTCCTCGCTGTCCTGTACAGTGTCGAACGCTGAATCCAATATGCGTAGCAAGACAGTAGGTGGTGTTTCAAGGCCCAAACCTTTGACCAGGTCAGCAGCAGGTGACAGCAGGCTCTCTATGATACATCTGGTCACATGCAGTAGCGATAAACTTGGATCAGCAAGCAGTAACTCAATCTGTGAACACAATGATTCAAAGTCCGCTTCATTGTTTGGCTTGGGAACTTGTCCAGAGAATGAGCGGAGTCTTAGCGAAGTTGAAGCAGTTAGTTCTGTGTTGCCTACCACATGCTCAACAACAACTTTCTGTATTCTTCATTAAAGAGTGAAACTCTTGGCCTTGATCCAGCATCACTTGGTCTTTGTTGTTGGCTCTGTCGTAATTGTGCCCCCTGCTGGTCAGCGATGAACTGGCTAGGGGCAGGCTGAGAGGCTTGAGGTATGGACAGTGGTACATGCGATCCGGACACTGGTTGTGTATTGGTCATGTCCACTGTGGGCTCCTCGCCTTCATCATCATCATCATCATCATCATCATCATCATCATCATCATCATCATCATATTCATCATTTTTATTCTCATTTGCTCCACTTATGCTCAGAACTGTGATGAAACAAATCAGCCAACATTTGAGCACATCTTCAAAACATGTACCACTCTGGTCGGCCATCTGTTTAAGTCCTTGCAGGTAGTCAGGGGTGACGCTACTGTCTCCTGCTGTGGCTGAAAGTTCGTCCGCAAGCGAAGTGACGCAGAACTCACAGTTAGTAAGCGTAGACGTGCATTTATATGGTAAAAGCGGGATCCTGTATGAGGTGAAATGTGCATGTTTTTTATTGGCAATCCGTCATCCTGCACTTGAGTCCAAAGCAAAAAGAACAGGCTAAAGCTGGTTAACCTCATATTGTAAGAATTCATGGGTCTGATCAGATGCTCCTTAATCCAAACATTAATTTGCAACAACATTTCAATAGTCCACAGGAGCAGAGACATGCAAACCTTTGCACTTTGAATGCTCTCATTTAGTTACATCCCATTTTTGGAGCAGAAACTTGCACTTCCAAAGAGTAAATCACACGCAACAGGCCTAGAAATTACATGTGTTGCACAATTTTTTATTTTATTTATTTTTTGGTTTATACTTGCAGTTTAGCACATGGATTAATAAATGAGACCTTTAATGCCTTGCATGTGTTATGTGCTTTACAGGCTTGTCGAAACCTTTTAAAGTGCTACACTGTGATCATTATTCATTCACTCCATATTTGGCAAAGGTTACTATAGCCACAGTTGCTTTGGGGCAGACCGACAAAAGTCAGGCTGCCAATCTGCACCATCAGGACCTCCGAGCACCACCAAGCATTCACACACACCAAATTCATACTAAGCAAGGAGGGTGAAGTGTCTTGCCCAAAGACACAACAACAGAACTTGTTCCAAGAATTGACCTTAAGGTCGATGGACCAGTGCTCTAACCACTGAGCCACTGTCACCACATTTAACATGTTTAGGTTTATGGAGGTAACATCACCAGGCAAAGTTACAGGTTAGATCGTTGGCAAGGCATGTCTGCTCAACGCAAACATGTTTTTCAAGGTATTTCTGAGGTATTTTCTAGGAATAAAAACAGAACTAAATAGAGTGAAATGCAATACTATGAAACATTCCAGGCAAAGCAATAGCATAGCACGCCATAGGACAAGTTTCATAGACCTTTTTAAGTACAATAGCATCATGCAATATCCAGCGAAATACATGGAAAAATTAGATTGACAAACTAAAAGCTAAAAATAAAATCCAATTGAGATTGATGCCTTTGCCTGACTTGCTTTTACAAACATTTGTCTGGGAGATGTCCATGAGAGCGCATCTGTTTGTGTCACGGGCCTGTTGTTTTATGATGACATAACTCTGTGTGGCTGCTTTGAAGGGCACAGCGCAAAGAACACAAGAAGGGATCAACTAAAGGTAATACTGCAGTCCTAAAAACTCTACGAAGATCAATGAAAATGATACTTAAAGCTGAAATGTAAATGGACAGTGATTTAATATTTGACATCATTACATTTTGTGATCTGGCACCTGCACTCATGTAAAATTATATATATATATATATATATATATATATATATATATATATAATATATATATATATATATATATATATATATATATATATATATATATATATATATAATATATATAATATATAATGTCTGAATCTGTTCATGCACTTTTCAGCAATTGAGCTATTTCTCCCGGGACAATTCTTCATAATTATACCAAACATATACAAAAACATGATACAAAATTGTACACAACAACTTTACAAATGTGAAGTGCAGTAGTTTCGTGAGCAGGATACACACAGACGCAGGGAGCAAAGGGAGAACAGAGGGTCAAAGCATGTCAAAACAGTGCAGGAGACGCAGGCCCATTTACTTAGATCTCCACAAGCCTGACTCTTATTTGAGGTCCTCCATCCGCTTGGTTCCATCAAAATGTTGTTCCTTTTGCTATAGTCTTCTGCATAAACCCATCTATCTTCATTGAGACTGTTGTGAAGTATTTCTCTCCATGAAATCATGCAGGTGATAGAAAGTTGCATACTCTGCTTTGGATGAAATTGGAGGTTGTAAATTGTTTAAAAAGATGTTTTAGATTAAATAGATTGATTCAATGGGTTTTAATGTTTTGCAGTGGTCCAAAGTTATTCTAGACTTACCTTATGCATTCTGAGCATCCTAATTATTGTAAGCGCTTCTCACAACCTTCAGATACCAATGTGGAGTTTTCCTTTGACAGTAAAGCTAACAACTAGCATTGATGCACACTTCTTAATTATCAGACAATAAAACTCTTTCTAATTAGATGTAGACAGCATGCAACTGACTTATTTTCATCTCAAGAGCTGCTAATACAATATATCTGTACTGGGGCAAGGCAAAGTTTGCTCAAACACATGCCCTTTAAAGTTGGAGCCTACAATAATGACAGATTTTCCTCCGAGCCAGCCCTGCTGCAGCCCCTCTCTCTCCATCTCCATCCCCACTTGTTTACTGTAAGTGGCACCGTGACTGAGCACTGCACTGTACGACTCCCCGGCCCTATTCTCCAATGCCGAGCAGTGGTGGATAAATCCTGTTTTCTGTGGCTAAAGTACACAGCAAACCTAATTAAACTCCATTAACTGGCTTAGTGCCTCAAGACAATCTAATTAAGATTTCAGTAGCAGCGTGGCGACTTTATACCGAGTCCAGAGTGGAGAACCGGCAGGGAAGTGCGCACCGTTGGAGTAGGTGAGGTACCGAACACGGACGTAGTTTGTCTTAATTACAGGTGCGGATGACAGCTGTGTTTATTACCCGCGCGGTGTACACAATGTGAGAGGCACACAGGGGGATAAGCCCAGGTAATGAAGTAAGCACAAAACAGCTTAAATGTAAAAAATAAGAAAAGAAGTGGGATGAGATGCACATGGAAACAAAAGGCCTGTGTCAGTAGAAAGAGAAATAAAAGTAGTTGTAGCTCCTACTGTAGTAGTAGTAGGAGGATATGGATGATGAGAAGATAGTTTAAATAGGGGGTGTCACACTTGAGTGGAGTATTAATTGCTAACACATAGCACATTTAGATCACCATGTTACTGTGTATTGTTTTGAAAATGCTATATTCGCCAAAAACTGTGCATTAAAATGTTTAATGTTGCTGTCAGTCGTCCTTCAGAGCGTTTTTTGCCATGGATCCCGCTAATGAAACTACTGCAAATCATGTCAGGTTTGTGAAGTTGTAGTGTATTGTTTTGTATCCTGCTCTTATCCTGCTCAATATTCATGAAAAAACGTGGTGAGGGAGCATGAGTGATGTAGGCTTATGGAATGATCTTTGGAAGATAGAGAACATAAAAAGGCCACAACTCATCTGGAACTGAACCTAGAATGTCCTTGCCTTACGACACAAGTGCTAATCATTATACCATACACCACTGTGTTTCCCATTTGTGCTGAGCGATATGAACATAGAATTGTGCTTTTATCCTTAAATTTCTATGGTACAAGCAATTCTGTGTTTGAGCACATTTCTCCTCTCGGTGCTCTGTTGATCAGTCTCTATCAGAGTCTGAGTGATGGACTTATAAACTTACAGGAAGCAACTGAGAGAATCTTTTATGTTTCCATAAACTAAAGCCAACTGCGTGAATTGTGATCAAATAGTGAACTAAAGGCTCCAGTCTACAAAATCAAAATCTGTTTTTGACATGTCACACACCCTTATCACCCCTCATCAAGTAAATTTTTCTACCATGTTATAAACATTCACATAGAGGAGTCATTTTTTTTTTATCCTGTAGATTTCATCAGACAGAACAATTACGTGAGAAATGAGGGCGAGAACTAGGAGAGATGTTGGCTAGCTAATCCTTAGCAAACATAGTTCACTATCTGCATATGAGTCTTTGGGTGCTTCAGTGGTCACCCACTGCTCCTGACAGGTTACCCCAATAGCAATGAAAAAGCTGAAAAAGGGGGATATTAGAATTCAATGGGGTGTTATTTGCCAACACATAACATAAATAGATCATCCTGTTTGCTGAAAACAACATATTTCTTTTTTGACTGTTCCCCTCTCTTTGCACTCCCCCTTCAGAGTGCTATCACAACACAATCGGCATGCATTCTGTTAATGAAACAACTCAGGTTTGTGAAGTTGTAGTGTAATGTAACGTGTAAATAAAATCTTCTCAGTGCCAAATCCAAAACACAACTCAACACTGCACCCTACCCTCTACGCCATCACACACAGGGCTTATGTTAAAATTGAAAAATACACTACAACTACAAGCCTAGAGGAACACTGAGTAAATGATTATTTAACTACAGCTAAACTTATTCACATTCCCAACTTCCTTTGGCAGTTCTAGAATGGTTCAGACAAATAATGCCATCAAAACAACATGTTCCGAGCCTGCTCCTCTGCCTTCTCAGTGTTGTGTCCAGACCACTGTGGTGCACATAATTATCTTCTGTTTGTGCTTTCAATAGTTAACCTCCGACTGGTGTGACAGGTACACGGAAACGCGGCTAATGAAGCAACAGTTGTCTCCACGGCGCTGTCCCTGTGTTAATTACTGTTACACGCTGTCAGTGCCATTTGTGTGGCTACCTGTGCTGGTGACAAGTACATCACGGGTCAATGCTGTTAGTCCCCAGAATGACCTTAGAGCTGTTGCACACTGCAAAGCACCCATACATTATTATGCAAAATTGACTTTTTTTTAGCTTTCTACCATGTTAAAACATTGCTCCCTTTAGATATCTTAGCCCTATTCAAACGTTTTTGTGATAGTGCTCTGAACTGGGAGTGCGCAGAAAGCAAAGAGGGTTCAAAAATGAAAGTTAAACTTAAACATGTAAAGCATATTGACACACTTTTTTTTTTGTATTTTCAAAACAATAAAATATAATATGATAATCTAAATATGTTATGTGTTAGTAGTTAATACCCCATAGAAGTGCAATACACCCTCTTTAAAGGTCCTACATTAGACAAAATAGACTAATGTGCAGGAAGAGTCATTACCTTCAACAGCCTCACTCTGGATTGGCTCTTTGGTTGCTATGAAATTCGCAGTCAGAATTCCACATTCACCCCTATAACTGCTAGCTTCAACTGGTTTCATTTGGCTGAAGCGGAACGCTATGACACTCCCTTAGTCCACATACTGTACAGTCTATGCTTGTGATGCAGTGTTAGTTTTAAAATCAACAGCTATTCAGCCTCAAATTAACTGATTTATTTTACAATACACTAGAATAACAATAAGCTGTTGTTCAGATGACATTGCCACAGAAAGTGTATAGTTATCTTCTGGTTATCAGGAAGTTAAGAGGTGTCAACAAAACGATAAATGAGGCTTCAACGTTTGGCAATTGCACAGCTGCAAATTAGTGAAATTATATGAGTAAAGTTGTGTGGAGTTTAAAGACACATTTGAGTACTCCTTGTATTAACACTCAATGACAACTCAATGACTAAATAAGCAGGATTTGTATGTTAAAGGTGCATTGCACAGGTTAAAATGCTCAAAGTGACTATATTTCACTCCTATACTTGCTTAAGTAATTGCATAATGTGCAGAATGAGTTTTTCTGTTTGCTGCGCGGCTGCCTCTATAAGCTCACACAGTCAATTATATGAGAGCAATTCAGTTAGAAAAACCCGCGTTGTCTCAGCGGAAGTGATGCAATTCAGTTCATTGAATCAGAGTGGGGTTTTTCATGGGCAGAGTTGGAAGATGAATTTTGCATCGTAAAGTAAGAGATTGGCCTTCCACACTTCCCAAACACCATCAGAGACTCCACGTAAAATCAGGAAAATAAAGGTTATATCTAGTGTGACCAAAAGGGCAAAATTAGAGTCCGACCAGTGCCAGAGTCAGACAAGAGCAAACATCTGAGCGGCATTTAAGAAATGGAGAGAGCTCAGATCTATGCTGGGTATAGGAAGAACCCACAGTTCACTTTCCTTCTGATGAGAAGGTAAGATATGGTTATGAAATAAGGAATAATCTGTCTAGTTTATATATATTACGCTATTCTAGCTGGTAGCCAGTCACTGAATTTGTGTAGGTAGATATGGTGTTACTGCCAATATAATTATGAAGTAATGTGTGACTCGTTCGCAAACTGTCTTTAAGTGAGCCATGATGACATAGTAGCAATTGTTTGTGAGAAAAGCTAATCATTATTAGTAACTCACAAGTATATCAGCATAAGGTAATCAAAATAGAAGGAAAGGAAGGCTGAAGGTGCATTTGAGAGTTGTATGTTTTGTGCTGTACAAGCCTGCACAACACTGCAGTTGCAGTTACACTTCACACCAGATGTGGCAAACCAGTACAAAAACTCTGTAACATGCCCCTTTAAACATGTGTAAATGAATAACTTTTTGACGAGGAAACAACATTGTAATAAAGATTTGACTTAATTTTATTTGTTTATGCACCATATAAGCTCTTTAACAAAACCATATCTGATCACATAAAAAAATGGTCATGACATTGAAAATGAGAAAGAGAGAATCCACAGGAATGACAAATGCCAGTGTTTTCAATTGGATTTTCTTCTTAATTCTTGAGTTCTTAATGATTTGAATCAAAGTAATTGCAGGTAATTACCCAAAAAGATAAAGGCTGAACAAGTTGATTATTTCACATGTTGTTTTTCAGATAACACTTGGTTATCAGGAACTTTTTGAGGGCAGATTTAATTAAAGCAAAATCAACATTATTAGCTTTTAACCATGTGTTGCCTCATCATTAGCTTACTAGTTGTATTTGAACTGATTTAGGACTATCTAACTCAGAAAGTCTACCACTTGCTTGTCTCCATCCAGATATAAACAGCTTTGTCTAGAATGCTCCACAGCTTTGCATTAAAGTCATTTATCTCCATGGAGAAAATATTACACCACCTTTCTAGCATTTATAATGTTGATATTTAATATTAAAAACTGAGTTATTATACAAATGCCTACATTTCTAAATCCATACTAGTGATGTGTGAGGCAACTGCTAAACCAGGGTCCAAAAACTTTAAGGAACTGTATGTAACATTTTGATTTGAAAGAAATCTTGAGTCCCTAGATATGAGGTAGACATAATTTATATTATAATTTGGTGTTTTGGCTTTCAAGATGATTATCCAATCAGTGATTGATTATCCAAGCATTTGGGTTGCCAGTTTCAGTGCTGTCATCCAGTTTGTTTAAACCTAATAGGACTCTCTCTGATCTGAATTCTCTCTGATCTGAATTGCCACTATGTAAACCCCAAGACCTGTAGTCAATGATTAATCAGTGCTAGTTCAACCTCTGCAGCTTAGTGAGTGAATGTCTGGAGGCTCTGAGCTTTCACATGAGGCATGGCCTATCCGTATACTGAGAATGAGAAAAACTAGTATGTGTCTTTGATCTGCAGGTTTAGGCATTGGCAAACCAGGTTTAGATGTGATTGTAATATGTTTTTTTATAAATGCCAAGTGTGCAGACTACATACAGTTCCTTTAAAGTCAGTACAATAACATCATCTAAAGCATGTTTGGATCTGTTCAATAAACTAGGGTACATGAATTTTGTATTTGCATGAGTATTAGCACAAAGACAACGTCTCAGTTTTGGTCCTCTGTGTCATACATTCGTCCACTGTCCTCACACACAGCCCACTCCATAGCACTGGACATCTGTTAATCATTTGCATTTTCAGACTAAAAGGGAGGTGTCTTCTCTCCACTCTGACAAGATTAAAGACGTCCATGATGAATCCCAGTGTTTTGGAGCAAGAGGCTATAAATACACTCCTGTTTGCAGACCTGCCAAGTGTAATTAAAAGCACCAGAAGCTCTTCTCTGGGAAGTGCTTTTGGAAACAGCTAAATTAACCATAGCTGTGGAGGAGACTGGAGGGGGTTAATACAACAACAAGAAACGTGATGCAATCTTCTTTTTTCAGAAGTGTTCTATGCTTATATATGTAGTTATTGAACCACTGAGATGAAGTAATATTCCTTGTGAATCACTTAATCGGCGCATTACACGCCATTTTCTGATTTGTGTTATAATGCTGTTTTCCTCATCAAAAACATAGCTGGTGTTTTGTTTAGTTTCATTCACACATGTTTACACACTAAACCTGCATACTGAGTTCTCACAAATGGAAAATACTCTACTGTGTTTTAAACTGCATACAGTGGGTACGGAAAGTTTTGAGACCCCCTAACATTTTTTACTCTTTGTTATATTGCAGTTTTTTGTTTTTTTTTTCCCCTCAGGCCCTTTTCAAACCCTTTGCTGTGACCCTCATGTATTTAACTTGGGTGCTGTCTATTTCTTCTGATCATCCTTGAGATGATTCTACTTCACTCCAGTCCAGCTGTGTTTCATTATGCTGACTGGACTTGAATAAGGCCACACACCTGTTCTTACAGCTCACAGTACATGTCAGAACAAATGAGAATCATGAGGTCAAAGGGACTTCCTGAAGAGCTCAGAGACAGAAGTGTAGCAAGGCACAGATCTAGCCAAGGTTACAAAAAAATTCTGCTGCACTTAAGGTTCCTAAGAGCACAGTGGTTTCCATAATCCTTAAATGAAAGATGTTTAGGACAATCAGAACCCTTACTAAAGCTGGCCGTCCAGCCAAATTGAGCAAGTGGAGAAGGGGCTTGGTGAGAGAAGTAAAGAAGACTCCAAAGATCACAGTGGCTGAGCTCCAGTGAAAGTACTGGAAACTCAACCATCACTGCAGCCCTCCACCAGTCGGGGCTTTATGGCAGAGTGGCCCAAGGGAAGCCTCTCCTCAGTGCAAGACACATGAAAGTCTGCATGGAGTAAAAAAAAAACCAAAAAAACAAACCCGAAGGACTCCAAGATGGTGAGCAATATAACTTGGATGGTGACTAAGATAGAACCTTTTGGCTTTAATTCTAAGTTGTATGTGTGGAGAAAACCAGACACTGCTCATCACCTGTCCAATACAGTCCCAACAGTGAAGCATGGTGGTGGCAGCATCATGCTGTGGGGGTGTTTTTCAGCTGCAGGGACAGGATGACTGGTTGCAATCGAAGGAAAGATGAATGCGGCCAAGTACAGGGATAGCCTGGACGAAACCCTTCTCCAGAGTGCTCAGGACCTCAGACTGGGCCAAAGAATCATTGTCCTTCCAACAAGAAAAATGACCCTAAGCACACAGCTAAAATAACAAAGGAGTGGCTTCAGGACAACTCTGTGACTGTTCTTGAAAGGCCCAGTCAGAGTCCTGACTTAAACCCAATTGAGCCTCCCCGGAGAGACCTGAAAATGGCTGTCCACCAATATTCACAATCCAACCTGACAGAACTGGAGGGGATCTGCAAGGAGGAATGGCAGAGGATCTCCAAACCCAGTTGTGAAAAAATTGTTGCATCATTCCCAAAAAGACTCATGGCTGTATTAGCTCAAAAGGGTGCTTCTAATAAATATTGAGCAAAGGGCCTGAATACTTATGGCCATGTGATATTTTAGTTTTTCTTTTTTATAATTCTGCAAAAATGTCAGCAATTTTGTGTTTCTCTGTCAATATGGGGTGCTGTGTGTACATTAATGAGGAAAACAAAAATAACTTGAACTGAAATGATTTTAGCAAATGGCTGCAATATAACAAAGAGTGAAAAACCTAAGGGAGTCTGAATATATTCTGTACCCACTGAACATCTTCACTACAATAATTTGAATAATTTCAGCCCGGGAATTGCCAATTTCTACTGAACATAAGGCAAAATATAGCTGTTAACTTGAAAACTACCACTACATGACATCACAAGGTGGAACAGAGCATCTTGAGCTTTGGAGATGTAGACAGACTAATAATAAAGTATTACTCAAACTCTGGGTATATTTTTGATGACATAACAGCATTATAACATGGCTTAAAGCTTGCAAGAATCCACTTTTGTAACATACATTTTCTGGCCAAGAAAGTCACCACTTGGATTTAACTAAGCAAATAGGTATGAGCCTCCTATTGGATAATTACTGCATGGGTGATTATCTTTCAGCTGACAACAAGTTATTTAACCCTAACTGTTGCAATGAGTTGCTTCTCATTTCTTAAACAAACATGTTGAAAAACACTTCCAGTGGTTGTGGAAAAGATGTTAGTCTGAGAGCAGAGAAAACATCTAACATGTATCTACTTATCTACTTAAATGATTGGTGAAATCAAATCGAAGAAAAAGAACACTAGAACTCAGGGCTATGTTTAATAGTGAAAGTTAGAGCATTTCCACATGCACAATGTGAAGGGAACTCAAAGGATTGGGACTGAACAGCTGTGCAGCCTTAAGAAAACCACTAATCAGTGAGCCTAATCAGAAAAAAAGGCTTCAATTTGCTTGGGACCATAAAGATTAGACTCTGGAGCAATGGAAAACGGTCATGTGGTCTGATGGGTCCAGATTTACCCTGTTCCAGAGTGATGGGCACATGAAGGTAAGAAGAGAGGCAGATGAAGTGATGCACCCATCATGCTTAGTGCTTACTGTACAAGCCTGTGGGGACAGTGGTATGATCTAGGGTTGCTGCAGTTGGTCATGTCTAGGATCAGCAATAGTATGTGGTCAGGTCAGCTGAGTAACTGAATATAATGAATGACCAGGTTATTACATCAATGGATTTTTTCTTCCCTGATGGCACCCGCATATTCCAAGATGACAATGTCAGGATTCATCGGGTTCAAATTGTGAAAGAGTGCTTCAGGGAGCATGAGACATCGTTTTCACACATGGATTGGCCACCACAGAGTCCAGATCTTAACCCTATTGAGAATCTTTTGGATGTTCTGGAGAAGGCTTTGTGCAGCGGTCAGACTCTACCACCATCAATGCAAGATCTTGGTGAAAAATGTATGCAACACTGGATGGAAATAAATATTGTGACATTACAGAAGCTTATTGAAACAATGTCACAGTGAATACATGCCATAATCAAAGCTAAAGGTGGTCCAACGAAATATAAGACTGTGTGACCTTTTTTTTGGCCAGGCAGTGTTGGGCCTGTAATTGAATAAAGTTGAATGCCATACTGACAAACACCTGTGTCACATGTGGTGAACCCTCGAGAAAATGTGGATAATGCACCTTTAATCCCCCATATGTCCAAAATGTAGTCTCAGAATTAAATATTGCAATAATATTTCATAACTTCCCACTGTTGAAGACAGATAAATATGGTGAAAACAGTGTATAATCCTCAAAGTATATACCTTTTAAGAAACTTTAAAACCACCAAAAGTTTATATGTGAAGCCAAAGCCACAACTTTTGACAGCAAAACGCAACAAGAGTTAGAGGCATAAATATATAGAATGATACCGAGATACCTGTCAATCAAAGTGTGTTCACTGCACCATTACCGACAAAACTTTTTAAAGACTTCTTAAAGTGTGTGCACGGTAAACAACATATTTACCTGCGCTGCTCCTCTCTGCTGTGATGTGATATCAGTGGAACGCACAAAGGCCTGGCTAATCCCCAAAGTTGTGTCGAACTGTGACAGTTTTAAAGAAAAAAAAGGTGGTCCACTGTCTGCACAAGACTCTGATGAAAACCTCTTTGTTTGCGAATTTGATCCTACCCGAATCTGGTATAGGCTTAACAATATTGCTACTTTCTTCTGGCTTTTTAAAGAAGACATATTGTGCTAATGTCTGCTATATAGTTATAATGAGCCACACCCGTGGATCATTATGTAATAATTTGGACTTTTTAAATGGCAAAATTAATCTAAAACAACATATTATAAACAAAAGTCCCTTAACTTCCACGTTAGAAAACTGACGCTAACGTCGCTGTAAACATCATCACAACAATGATCTGTGCAGCTGTCAAGCTAGCAAGTAGCAGATTTTTTTTTTTTCATTTGTAACAAAATGACTAAACACTGCCGAAGCCTACGCATATCAGTGATTAAGAAATTCAAGTTGGAGAACAAAGTACAGTAAGTATAATACAGTGCCAAAGGTGGTGAAAACAGGGGTTAATCACAATAAGCCATCTTGAAACAGGCATTCTTACTGTGGGTGGGGTCGGACCACTCACAGTAATATGGACCCGAACTGTATCTTAGCCTGATGGAGCCCCCTGCTTGTCTTGTTGTTTAATGCCATACCGTGGAATGCTGCAGGCAAAGCAGTAGATCTGGTAATATGATCTCGTTCCAGGGATCAGTTGCTATTTTCATTAAAATGGCATATCACTGAATGCAGCTTTATGCTCCCACCCTCTCCTCCTATTGGTCAGCCTCAGTACTGCTGTGAGTGACTGACAGATGGATTTAACCAATAGCAGTGTGAAATTACTTTAGTCACTTTTCAAGGCAATATAAAGATACTAAGTTTGCAAGAATCAAAATTGTGATCTGGCTCTGAGACAAAATTGTGTTGTTATTATTGTTATTATTATTATTTAATTTTTTTTTGGCATATTGCCCATCCCTACACAGCAGTAACATATTCAGTCAGAATAAATTACACATCATTACCAATCTGTGTCCCCATTTTTCCATTGATGTGCAAGTGCAAGATTTACTACATTATGCGGCTAAAACCAGTTGGCAATAACAAACCCAAAAGGCTCTCAGAGCAGCCAGGCTGTGCCAGGCACCTGTTGCATAGTGACGGCTCATAAACAAAAGAAATAGAGGAGGATACCAACAAAGAAGCATGTGCTACTTTTTCATTACTCATCATCATTACAATTAATATAATAGGCTCCTGACCTCCAACTACCTTCTGACTGTTACTAAAGACACAACCACATTATGGATTGCAGAGGAGAGTAGAGTAGCCAAAAATTGTAAGACTAACATTACTTCAAAAATAATATTACTCAAGTAGAAGAACAAAGTAGAAAGAAATTAAATTACTAGTAAAAAGTATTTGGGAAAACTGCTACTCAAGTAAGAGTAACTTAAAGAGTAACTGTCAGGATGTAACATCTGATTTATAATTCCAAGTACAATATTTTCTGACTGTAAGTTGCACTTTTCTTCATAGTTTGGCTGGATACTCAGATGTGACTTATGTGTGAAATTATTAAAATACATAATTTAACATCTTCATTGTTGTCACACTGACAGCTGTGCGAGAGCACACTAGGCTTGTTTACCAGTATAGAAGCCATCTACTTCCAGAGCGGCGCTTCATCTTCTTCCCGAGCAGGGGCATTTTTCAGAAGCGACACCGAGGATGAAGAATTCAATGAATTTAGTGATTTGGAGTGAGATCGAGAATAAGCGTGTTAGCATGTTTTTTTATGCTTTAGTTATCTGATTAACTGTTAATATCTTACGTTAACATACCAGACACGTATTCAGTTCACTGTCTATTCTTCATGTACATCACATTCACTCATTTTCTTTTATACATTTTCTATTTAATTTTCCCATTTTTATTT
Organism: Periophthalmus magnuspinnatus; assembly: GCF_009829125.3. Classification (NCBI taxonomy): domain Eukaryota; kingdom Metazoa; phylum Chordata; class Actinopteri; order Gobiiformes; family Gobiidae; genus Periophthalmus; species Periophthalmus magnuspinnatus. The sequence continues at coordinate 20,321,856 of NC_047135.1, read as the reverse complement.
CCCCTTCATTTATAAGACCGTAAAGGTGACCATTTTTCATTTGGAACCGGGGGTGAAACTCTCAGTTTGGTCTGGGGGGGGACAATAAATCAATGGAATTTAGAACTATCCTTTGAAGTGAGCTATAACGATACCTAATCATAAATTCAATAACTATGTTATTATTATGAGGCTATTATTATACTACAACCCCCATTCCAGTGAAGTTGGGACGCTGTGTAAAACTTAAAAAAAATAAAAATAAAATAGAGAATACAACAGTTTGCAAATCCTTTTCAACCTATATTGAACTGAATAAATTACAAGCCATGATATTTAATGTTCAAACTGATAAACTTTATTGTTTTTTCATGCAAATATTCACTTGTAGAGTCACAGTGGAAAGAGTGGCAAAGCTACTGAGGTAAATGTGGTGCGTTGGTGTGTGCGTGAATGACAGGTGGTGGTTGGAGTGGCCGATGGCGCAGATTGGCAGCCTCACTTCCGTCAGTTTGCCCCAGGGCAACTGTGGCTACAATAGTAGCTTACCATCACCAAGTGTGGAAATGAATGAATAATGACTATAGTGTAGCGCTTTGAGAGGCTTTGACAAGCCTGTAAAGCGCATTACAAGTGTAAGACATTATTATTATTAAATGTAACCGAGTACTACCCACCTCTGATGGACCGGGGGTAGAGCAAACTAGGGCTGGGCCTTATGGTGATGAAAATCTAATTGTAATCTCATTCCAGTGACGATTTGCTATTTTGTTAAAATCATCATATTGTGAATCCCTGCTTTTATGTTTAATGCAGCTCTATCAGTGCTTTAAGTGGGCTGGAATGCACCGCTAGTCAGTCAATCAGCTATCACTTAATGCCTCTCTTAAATATCACCACTTATTTGAGCACACACCACTGGTTTAGCAGGAGGCAGGTGTTTAGCAATGTTGAAGGGACATTACCTTCCACAGCTTCACTGCAGATTGGCTTTTTGGTTGCTATGATACTCGGAATTCCAAATATGGAGCCTGACTCCAAATTCGCCCCATACCCATTAGCCTCAATGAGCTTCATCAGAATCAGAATCCTTTTATTGCCATCGTTTGTGAACACAGTTCACAAACTAGGAACTTACTTCGGTGATAAAGTGCAACATAAAACACACTGAATAAATACAAATACAAATAAGGGCATGCACAAAGTTAAAAAAGACATGCTTAAAAAATCTAATAAAATACTTAGTAGTAGAAAGTAGAACATATATACAACAGCATCAGAACAACAGTGCAAACATGACTTATTAAAGTGACCGGTGTTATAAAGTGTCCAGTTTTGTGCAAATATTATAAAGTGTTCATGGACTCGGAGACGAAGTGGACTTCCAACAGAACAGGACCTTACACACTGGCACTGAGGAGAGGCACAGGGCATAACACCAGTAAGTCTTAACATAACGCTAAACGATGACAACAGAATATAAACACAAGATGTTCACAATGTTCAAATGTGAAATGAGAATATTCTCAATAAAACCCCTTTTCTAGCAGGCTAACAGTGTGGTTTTAAGTTCGGAGGAGACACATTCATCTCTTTAAGCTAAACAGGAACTAAAGTTTGAGTAATGGATAGAGACACATCTCTCCTAAAGGTAAGGCTGAATTAATTTTTTTTCTCACTGAGGATTTGCATGTAAGGAGAAGGATCAGGTTCAGCAGTGCCCTTTGTCATGACCAATATTGTTCTAATATCTGACTATGGCACATCTGTTACTTCTCTGCTCATGTCTACTGCTCTACTGCTATAAACCCTCTCCACACTGCGTCCGCAGAGTTGTCATTTAGACAGTAAGTGTGTTTGCTCTTCTGTTCTAATCAACAACCTCTGCACAAAGATCTGTGCAGTGCCCGTGCAGTAGTTTTATATAGTTTGATCCGTATCAGGCATTGGAAATGTGAAGATGTCAATATCCCAGTCTGCCTTGTGTTTTGTGCTGTTTTACCCCTTCCTTCTGTGTCAGAGCCTGGAGCTGGGTGGAGATTAGGGCTCCTCCCATGCTCAGCTGCAACTAATTGGTAATCAAGCTGCACCTGGGAAGGACAAAGGGAGCTAGGATCTGACACTCAGCGCCAGATCATCCGCGTATCCACAGTGATCCCGCTCTGCTCCTCTGTCTCCGACCCAGCTATCAACTATCTGATCAATCTACCTTCATTTGCACATTTCAAACTGTAAATAAACATTTTTAAACTGTTCCAAGTTCTTTTTCTTTGGCGCCCCTGTCAGTCGTTATGACAGAAGAGCAGACTGTGCAGAGGTTTAGGGCAGTAGTTACTTACTGTTTAAATACAGTAAATGGTTGTTTATTAAGCCTATTTAGACATTAAATTTCATAAGATAACTTAACCTGTTACCTTTCCGACAGCCTGACCCCGGGCCGTCGCTTTTACTTTACAACTTTACAGCAATGTACATATATTTCTACATCACCCACACAAACAATCTACATGTCAAATGAAAGCTACGGCTCTCATCTTTCTGATTATGTAAACCATTTTCACCTGCAATCATCACAGTGCTGACAGGAAAGCCATTTTTACAGAAAAGTAAAAAAATGTGGATTTTGATTTCACTTAACTTTGAGGGCTCTGGTTCTGTCAAACATCAACATATTCCCACAAAGTTGGTCTCATTCATTCTGTACAGGTCCAAAGAATATAATCCAGTCAAGAAATTATATCCACAAAATAAGTTAGATCCTCCAGGTCCAATCTGACCCTAAGCAGAATTTGCCTTGGGGGCCTTCACCACATCAGCAACACAAATCCCACATTGCATCTTGATACTGCACAGATCTCTACAGATTACAGGCTGTATAAATAACACACCGTAGACATGAAGAATTTTAAGTCAGACACAGTACTGGTATCAAAATAGGTGGTGCATTATAATGTGGCCCTATTGGCTAAAGTGAGAATATACGTACAAGTTGTAAAAGCTATATGAAAGATATTTTTACAAAAAACAGCTGTTGAGACTAAATCAGTTTTAACATAAGACCCACTAAATAAATTTCCCTTTCTATATTTATGTTTGATATGATAAACACTGCCAAGAGTAAGTGACCTAAGTCAGTCAGTTGTTGATAGATTAGTATAGATAATTTAGTACAATTTTGGCTATAACAATGAGTCAAACTGTGTTGATATCACAAAAAAACATTATTTGTTGAATACCATATTGTATTTATTTATATTAATCAATTACTAATGTGTACACACTGATAAATTACTTAAGTAATAAGTTATTATCATCAGGCATTACAAGCATCAGCATCTTCAGCAGCATCTTGAGATGTGGATGTCACTTCATCTCCAGTGGCAAAGAACTTGTCTAAAGAGAAAAAAAACAACAACATAAAACACAGTCAGACAGACTAAATGTAAATCTAAATTCCTGAATAATGACAATAATGATGAAGTGAAATAATTTTAGGTTTTATCACAGGCACTTTGCTGTTATTTGTGACTTTTACATTATTTATTTTTAGCACTCATATAATATATAACAATAAAAAGATTATTATATAATAGTTATGTATAGTTTATAAATGGCATTGAATAAAATAAGACTGTTACTAACCGTGGATTTATTATGCTGCTCTGGTCTTCTACAAATGTGAAAGACCGGCTTCCTATTAGCTCCATGCCCAGGCTCTCTCGATAATTTAGCCGAGCAATGTAGCACCAAACACCGCAGTGACAGTGAGACACACTGACAGCAACGCCTTAGCCTGGATTTAATGTTAAGACATGCAGAACAGCAGATTTCCCGCTAACTGGCTAACAACAATATCCTACACGCACATAATTTACAGGCAGGAAACACGATCATGAAAATGTTATGCTTCATAACGACACATGACTTTCACTACTGGGAAGAAGGCTGCGCGGTCGGTCACAAACACAGTAACACCACCTTACGCTGGGCCTGGGCAGGGCCCCGCCGCCTGCTACTACACCTGCCACCGCGATGCTATGCTAAGTGCTAATAGCATGTTAACATACTCGAGATAGTGGTGGGTAGCGACATTGTGAATTAAAATGATGATAATGTAACTTGTCACATTAACAATTAACAACCTCTTTGTAAGATTCACTCAACATTACCTCTAGATTGATGTTTCTTCTCTTCTTTTTACGCTTCTCCGCACCCGACGGGCAGCTTCGTTTTGATATGATGAAGACGATGAAAACGAACTCGGAACAGTCGGGCACAGTACCATTACATTATGCATTTGTTTACTCCACACTCGTGGTCGCTTACAATAAAGTTGGCCAATACAGATTGTCAATACAAGTACATCATGTGTGCACTACAGAATGCACTTACTGTGCTACAGTGGAGATGCGTCAGTAGTGCGTACTGCGCACGCACTAAATGCAATGTATATTGTGGAGGGTTGCCAGATTGGGCGCCCTCTTGAGGCCTCTGGGCCCTAAGCGGCTGCTTAGTTTTCTTATAGTGTGGGCCGGCCCTGCTGGAGCCCCAGACAGAGAATCAGTGCTACAGATGACTGAAGGTTTACGTCCCACTCTTTCCCTTGTAGAATCAACCAGTTACATTACACACGTTTACTGATGTTTTTACAGCCAATGAGCAGCGGAACACAGCAATGTATCACATGCCGTGCTTTCCGTAAAATGATGGAGATTAATGCCTGCGTAAAAGGAGCAGAGTAGATGCAAAGATCCGTGTGTATTGGGTGCGTAATTTTATGCACTGTTGTTTTGGAGCAGTTTTGCATTCTAAACATGACAAAACGGACAAACCAAAGGAAATATGCGTTTGAGGACACTGGATGTTTGTACAAGTTATACTAGTGGCATCTCGGACCCGGAGCAGTTTGTGGCAAAGAATGAAGATAGCGTTTGGACTCAGGAGTAGAGGACCTAATGTTTTCATGGACGGATGCTACTCCTGATTGGTAAGCATGTTTTTTCTGGTATTGACTTAACTGTATGTAAAGTTCATCATGTGTAATCATTAGCATGGCTTCTGTGCACATTTGTGTTTTTCCTGAGGCACATGGGTGGCGTCGACCTATCACATGCATTTCATCGACTTTTACGATGTTTTACACAAAACAAAGAAATGGGTCAAGACAGTTTTTCTTACCATTTTGAATGCCTTCAGTCTCTATAAAGGACACTGTGGAGGGTAAAATCCCTATGCACCAAAAGGCCTTTAGAGAAACTCTTGTCACTTTTATTAATTGTCGTAATGCAGGCGGATTGGACCAAGAGATGCAGGACTCAGGGAAAGGTTTACAGTAAGTGATAAATTGAACAACAAAGGTAAACCTGGCGATGAGCGATGGCCGAGGTGCAGGCCAGGGTCCAGGGGCGGAATGTGGAGAGCAGAGGGTACGACAGTGCGGGTAGTTCCAGAGCAGGAAGCAGAGTGAGAGCCAGGGTCCGGGGTCGTGGAGTGCAGGGACAGAGACAAGGCGAGCAGAGCCAGAACGAGGAGCAAGGTGCGAGGCAGGGTCCAGTGACGTGGAGTGCAGATGCAAGACAAGACAGACTGTACCAGGGCTGGGAAGCAGGGTTGGAGCAGAGCCGGGAGCGAAGGAGCTGGGACGGTCCAGAGAGCAAGATCTGGAGGGTAGCACAAAATCCAATAAGCAAGGTAACAGCGAGCAAAAATACAAAAAGCAAGGACAAGCAAGATAATCACGTTGACACGCGGACGATCTGGCACCGAGTGTCTGGTCCTAGCTCCTCTTATCTCGTGGCAGGTGGCGTTGATTGCGCTGATGAGTTCCAGGTGCGCGCGGGAGGAGCCAGGAGCTCTGCCCAGCTCCGGCTCAGGCAAGTGAGGGAGGGGAAGGAGCAAGACAGGAGGCAAAACAGGGAGCAGGAATAACACAGATCATGACATTAATCTACTAATTATAGCAAAATACTGACAATTACAGTACCAGCACTTATTTTTGTCCACTTAAAGTACTGGGCTCTATGACACTTTCCACCTTCCACACCTCCTATTTGGTCAGCCTCCATCATGCTGAGTGAGTAATAATTAGATTAAACCAATCACAGTGAAGAGTACACTTTCACAGCGGCTGTTGCAGACTGTATAAAAAATACTAAGACAACATGAATAGTGATAAAATCACTCAAAGAAAATTGTGATATTATCTTTTTGTAATTTCGTCCATCCCTACAGCAAACATTGAGACAGAGGACAACAAAGATTCTCACTGGATTAAGGAGTTGAAATACAGGAACATGCCCACGGGACAATAAACTAGGAGGGCTTTTTACTCTCAAACACCTGAGGTACTGTCAGACTGCAGATGGTGCTGTTTCCTGCCTCCACCTATAGTAAGATATTGCCTAAGACTGTTTAAATCAGCTCACCAGACACGTCACAAGTACATCATGCAACCACTCTGAGGAAGACTACGGGTGAGCTAGAGCTGAAAAATTATTAGAAAAATATCTAATTACAATATTTGAAAAAGCATTGCAATTGTAATTTGATTTGAGATTTATGTTTTACTAAGAGATGTTATGTTCTAAGTTCACAAGAACTGACAAGCAGTCAAAATTGTCAGACATGGAAGAAAAAACAAGCAAACATAGTAATTATTTGGCAATTTTAACTTGAATTAGCGAGTGTACATTCTGCACTTTTACTTTACATCACTTTTAAGGCACCATTGTTGCAGGCCCGGGCGCAGATCAAACTGACTGGCATTTGAGTTTCAAAGGGGTACAAACATAATAATATTCAATACCAGATCACATGACTGGATAAAGCTAAGGACTACCCACATCAAAACTGAGACGAGAAAGAGGGCTTTTAGCTATTTAATTCATGAAAATGGAGCACACTCCAAGGAAAAGTAAAACTAGATGCATTGGTAACACAATCGCAATTTAATAATCTGGTAACAAACTTTTATACACATACCTGCATTTATTTTTAATGTTTTATATGGACTTGTATACTTGCTTTTTTTTTTTTTTTCTGCTTGTGTTGTATTTTAAACACGGTGCCCATGAAAAAAGAGAGCCCAAGTACTCTCATTGGGTCCCATTGTATAAATAAAGATAAAAATAATAAAATGAAACACTTCCATTAAGTGGCATTACTTTAGGTGCCTGAACATTGCAAACATTTTTAACTGAAGTTGCAATGCACCCTTTTGCACCCCTGTAGACCTGGGCCTGGGTGGTTGCTGAATTGTCTATCCTCCAATTTACAATTTACATCAGTCTTTCCAACGTGTGTTTGCTCTCGATGTCTTGATATATCAAGCAGTGCCCACTAAACAACTTCTTCTATTTCTCTTCCTTCTTTTTTGCATATTTTGGCCAAAACACATTGTTTTGCATATTCATTTGGTTCCAGGAATAAAATCTGTGCTGCATCTGAAAAGCATTGATAAGAGATGCTAATTTCACTGAGTCCACTTTTTAGCATGCCCAATGCATTTAGCACATGTGCAAGTGCTTAGTAAATATACTCCAAGGTGGAGGAACCAGATGCTGGAGCTTCAGTGTACTTCAGTTTTTGGTTCCTGCATATACACAACCTTGATGAAGCAGTGATGAATGAAGAACAAAAAGTAGGTCTCTTTGCAAATCAAAATTCCCAGCAATGTTAAATGCCTTTTTAATTGTTGAACCACCATGGGAATTCCACATGTTGGAGCCAAACTAACTACCTGGGGTCTCATTAAAAACTTCACATGAAATTCTGACTAAAAGTCTACCCAAAGATGAAGCATAAACTTTGTGAGCAAAGATTCTGCCTTCTGCCTCATCTTTAAAGTAAGTTTTTGTACTGGAGTTCTCATTTCCAGCTTAAGTTGTCTTTTCATAAATCAGGTAAGTTCAGAAACCAGAAAACAGGAAAGAGACGTAAACAACATCCGGATTTCCAAAGTAAATACACACCGTACTGAATTTATTTTCATCAGACTACTAATAAAAAACAGATGCTTTTACAAGTTACTGCTTTGATAGTTGGTTTCAGTAGACTGTTAACTTTCACTTTTTCACAGAAACACCGCCATGTGAAAACTCTCATTGGACTCATTTAGAAACAAAAAAGAAATTTGGATTGAAAAATGGATTGAAAAATTTAAATGAAAGAGACATAGAATAGAATATCTCATATAACACTAGTGATCTGCACTCCTGCTTTAGAATAAAGAGTTATTTTGGTCTTAAATGAATGCTTATTTCACATCACTCACAGTCTTTGCACATGCTCTTCTTGAGATCCTTGGAGCGCTGCAGCCCAGTGCAATGACCAGATAAAACCCATCCAGTAAGCAAGGGTCCTCAGTCAGGTGTTTTGAGGCACAATGGAGCAGGGCTGCACAATGTGGAATCAGCCCGTTGCTTGGTTGGACATATTTAGGTGTGTTGAGTATAAGGAAACAAATTGGGTTGGCAGACTCAAATTTGGGTTGTAGGCCTTTAGTCAATTAACTTGTCGATGATGTCTTACTTGCCCAAAATTTGTATAAGTTGGCTAATTATTTTGTTTAGATTTACATGGGGCAACAGTAGAAAAGAGAAATTATATAGTTGAGTGAGTGAGTTAGCTGGAAATTTTTATATTTTTTAAAATTTGGTATTTATGAGTAAAAAGGCAAATTAAATTATTCACAAATGTTATAACTTCATGAATACTTTACTACATTTTTCTGTATACATAGTTTTTTTCATGAACTGCAGGTGTAATTTTGTGAGTGCAGTTTGGGTCAGATACGTAGAGATACATAATAGTTTTGAAAGCTTTTGCCACGCCCCCTTTGAGTCGACTAATCGATTGGCAGGACATGATTTTGTTTTTGTCAACTACAGCTCTAATCTGATATATGTTAAAACTGTGGATTCAAATAAAATTTGAAACACAGAAAATAAATCTGTACACATTCCTCTTAAAGCTGTAAGCAAGTTGTACATACACCAGTATGTACTATCCTTGGAGATGTTATTGCTTTACCTGCAATGTTCTACAGTATGGCATTAAAGTTGCATTTTTAGAATATTACTAGAAAATGCAGTGAAAAACATGCAGTCTTACTGTGAGTGTACCAATCTTTGCACGATTTTAGAGCACTTTTACAAAATGCATGAATGAAACTCAACAAAACTCAAGACTCAAGTTCAGTCCATATTTTTGGTATTAGAATAACACAATGACATGCTACAAGCTTCAAAAGTAATTTCACTGTATTACTTGCTTTGTAATGCCCCCAGTCTCCCTGTCTGAGCGGTGGCTGGTACGGCACACAAACCCGTGGCAGATTGCAAGGCCCACATTTGGAAGGCTCTCAGTAATAATGCGTATGTCTGTGTTTGCTCCTCTCTCTCCATGCGCGCTCCCTGTCCATTTGTATGGGCATACACACTGTGAATGGAGGCAGCACTGAGGTCTGCACACAAAGTTTTTACATGACACTGTATGAATAATGCTGAGCAGACAGGAAGAATCTCATCTGCTTTGTCTGAGGAACATCTCCACTGAACTTGATCGGCGTGGATTTTTTTTTTTTTTTTTTTTCCTGTACAGCCTTGTTTGATGCCAGTGGTGGAAAGTAACTACATAAAAAAGTAAACGGACTGTATGTAAGCCAAATAGCATAGGTATTAAATTTAGGTATTAAATTGTGCTTTTACTTGTACAACATTTGAGAGCAGGTATGTGCATACAAAAATTTTATAATGTTTTTCTCATCAAAAACATGCCTGAAGAGGGGTTATGTCACCCTCAGTGTTAGGAATAATGCCATTTGAGTATAACAGTGTTACTTTTACTTTAGCAGAGTAATCTAACTAATTACTCTCCTCTAATGTAATGTCGTTATAGTTGCTGTCAGTGTAACAGGGCTTGTTATTTTACTGTGAGTCGCAAACAGTGACAGATCAGAGTGGCAAAAGGTGACAGATCAGACTCTGCTCTGCTCAATCAGAGGAGCTGCAAAGTTTTTCTCTTATTTTGGGAAGTAAACAAGACCAAGAGATTAGAGACAGTGATTGGCAATAGACTGTAAAGGAGAACAATCAGAAGAAGTGTTAGTGTAAAGATTTTCCTGACATTTCATTGGTGTATAGCTGACAAATGAGCAAATAGTTTTCAACACATGAGGAAATATGTCGATTCTTGTGGATTTTATGGATATACATGGTTATTTGGCAACAGATATACAGACAACTACAGTGGGAGTGACATGTTTGGAGTTCACAGATCGCTAAAAAGACGTCAGTGATAGTGGACACAGCCCTCTGCTTACGCTCCCTATTGTAAATGTAGCTGATCATCTGTCTGGTGGTTCACCTCTGGTTTTAAAAGTGCATAAAAGTTGTCATGTGGTGTGCACATGTGTGTAATGTTCTGATATCAGAGAATAGGTCATGGTAAATGCCCTGTTTGGCCAGAGTCTGCTGCATAAAGGGGACAGTTGTTTGCCGTGACTCTACTGCTGTTGAACTCTGTGGAGAAGAATAGCTTTCAAGGGATCTGGGTGCATTTGGTGATTTGCAGGACAAATAACACCAGACATAACTTGTTTCACATGGAAAAGGCAGTTGGGGGTATATTGAGGATTTTTTTTTCTTATCTGGTAATTAGTTACTTTTATCACATAGTAACACAGTCACTAATACGACTACTTACTATAATGGGTAACAGTAACTGTTTTGAAGGATCTTGCCCAACACTGGTCATTCATGCATGCTTCAGTAATTCATCAATCTCTCATGGGCTCCTGCTAACCCCCCTTACAGTTAGCTGTAAGTTTCTGTGCAATGCTCAGCCCACAAGCCTATGCCACACAACAATTCTCCATAAATATTCAAATAACATGACATAAAACTGTACACAGCAATTTGACAAATGCACACTGAGTTTGTTGTGATTTCACCACTCTAAGCAAAGGGAGGGGAGACTCAAAAACAAAAGTGATGTTAATATATTTTAAGCGAATATGGCATATTAAATAAAATAAAATACTATATATGCTACCCCATAAATATGCTACCCCATAGGGGTAAAATACCTCCTCTTTGAGAGCTTTACACTGAAGTAAATTTTTCAATTGATTTGGATTTATTTAAGTTTTTTTTTTTTTTTTGCTGAAAAGACTTAAAAAAGACGGTGCCTGTGACTCCAGAACCCTTCAGACCAACGTCTGCACAGCCTGGATTGATTACAAGAAAGCCTACGATTTAATGCCACACATGGATCAGTGAATGCCTGGAGCTGTAGAACATCAACATGATTCTAAGATTCCTTGGCAAAATTGTGGAAAACCACTCTTGAGACCAGTGGTCTTGAGGACACTTGTACCATCAAATGTTGCATATATCAAAGAGACGCACTATCCCCCACGGCTGTTCTACAGAGGGCTGAACCCCCTCAGTCAAATAATCAACAACAATGGCTATGGATAGCAAACAACGACGTTGGACAAATCTTGTAGGAGTGAAGACGTTCTGCTGCTCATCCAAGCCGCTTCTTCAGTTCTGGTCAGAATGCTGGTGGCCACTGCCTTTCTAATTTCTTGGCAATATTGTCCAGCTCTCTTGTCAGTTTGACGGTGGTAGGCCCGTACTTCTTGAGAAGATGTCTGTGTAGACCCTCAGTCGTCCAGGTCTGATCCATAGCAAACAACGAAGTTAAATCTGTCAACTGGACAAATCTTGTAGGAGTGAAGACGTTCGTTGTTTGCTATGGATCAGACCTGGACGACTGAGGGTCTACACAGACAATGGCTATGGATACTGACTCAGTAATGGGGCCACCATCAGTCACCTCCTCTATATGGATGACATGAAGCTGTACGCTAAGAGTGAGCAAGACATCAACTTACTCATTCACACCACCGGGATCTACCTTTGGGCTTGAGTAGTTTAGTTGGATGGTGACAAAGAAGGGTAGTCCATACAGAAGGGGCCTCACTCCCAGAAGGAGCAATACCAAACAAGATTGACGACAGTTACAAGTACCTTGGTATCCAGCAAGCTAATGGCAACCTTGAAGCGATACCCAGCAGGAATCACTGGGCTGAGGAGGAGACACAGTCCACAGATGTTAAGACATGAAATCTCCAAACCATGCATGGAGGATTCCATCCCAAATCCAGCACCCTCAGAATGTACATGAGCTGTAAGGAAGGAGGTCGAGGACTAGTGAGTGTGAGAGCCACTGTCCAGAATGAAACCTCCAAGATCCATACGTACATCAAGGACAAGGCCCCAACAGATGACATGCTCAGCGAATGTCAGAGAGTGGAGTAGAGAGTTGCAGAGAAAGAGGTCCTGGAAGTACCATCATGGGAGGACAAGTCCCTACTTGGGATGTACCACCAGAACATAATTGAAGTGGCTGATATCAAGAAATCCACAGGCAAAGGCCTAGAGCAATAGAGGCCCAGATTTACCACACCAGACAAGACCCAATGTGTAGGCTGTGCAAAGAGGCCCCTGAGACAAGCCAGTACATAACTGCAGGGTGTAAGATGCTGTCAGGGAAAGCATACATGGAGCGGTATAACCAAGTGGCGGGCATAATGTACAGAAATATCTGTGGAGAATACAAACTGGAGACTTCATGGTCAAGGTGGAAAACACCTCCAAAGGTAATGAAGAATGACCAAGCCAAGGCTTGGGATTTCTATGTACTGACATAATGGTGATGGCAAGCCACCAGGTATTGTGGTGGTGGAAAAACAACAGAGCAAAGCCATTGTGGTGGACATTGCAGTACCAAGTGATGGGAACATCAGGAAAAGGGAACACGAGAAACTGGAAAAATACCAGGGGCTGGAGAAGTGGCTATAGCACATTACAGGAAAAAAACATCAGTCATCTCAGTCCAGCAAAGTGCAGTACTAGGAACAGCAAAGATACTGTGCAGAAACCTCAAACTCTCAGAGCTCTGGTAGAGGACCTGAGCGTGGGGGAAAAAAAAGGATGAGACCACTCGTGGAGGGTGAAGAAGACATTATAATATAATATAATATAATAAACATAACATAAACGCATAGACCCCAGTCAAGTCCAGGGATTAGGTATTTCTGTCTCAAGTAAAGGGCTCAACAACTCAACTAAAGTAACCTCTGTTCTGTATTTCTCAACACACACAATAGACCTAACCGCTCCATATTAAAACAAGTTTGGGCACGGTTCTAAAAAAACTCATTTGTGTCCTGTAACTGTAAAGCCTTGGTCAACAACACAAAACTGTTTTATATGTAAGCAGAACAGGTCCATAGACACATCATTACCCTGCATCATTAGTGCAGCCACAGTGTATCCATGCCTGTTTGGATCAGGACATAAAGGAGGTGCTGAAAAGGGAGCTTATTCTCATTTGATCACACCTGTAGCTTTGGTCTTGCACACTCAGAAGCAAACAGACTGGACACGTGCACACTCTCACCTCTCAGCACTGCAATACAAATAATGATTCAGAGTTAGGGTATTAATTAAGCAGTTACCAAGCTTAAATCATTCTTAAAGGGGCAGTTTCATGTCTATGTGGTATTAACTGTTAGCATATACCATATCTAGATCAGCATGTTAACCTTTACTATTTTGAAAATGCTATATTCACAGAAAAACTATGTATTAACGTGTTTAATAAGTTTCCGTTTGGTATTGGCTTTCTGAGCACCCCTCCCGTGCGCTTTCACAACATAATTAACATGCAACCCGCAAATGAAACTACTGCCCATCAAATCAGGTTTGGCAAGTTAGTGTATTGTTTTATATCCTGCTTTTGTATATTTTTGACAAATGGAGGGTTTGAATAAGGCCTGGGAGAGATCGCTAGATTACTCAAACATACATGGATAACATATAACCACGTCAGGCATATTTTTTTTTTGATGAAGAAACAATATTATAGCGTTTTGCATTTTGATTTTGCTTTATTCTTCCTCTCTACTAAACTACAAAAGAAAACATGAAAGAAGACATGCTTTTGTCTATATGTAGGTATAATCTATGACACCCATTGATCATTATTTTAAATATTGATCTGAAACTATTTTAAAAGAAACACTTTGTACGTGACCGTAAATATCAACAAAGTGCCGCATGCTGTCAACCTGGCTTATGGATAGCTGCAGATCATTCTAGTAAGCAGTAGACTTTTTTCTTTTTTTTTTTTTTTGTAAGGCAAGGCAAGTTTATTTTTTATAGCACAATTCGCACACAAACTAATTCAAAGCGCTTTACAGAATAAGAAATCCATTAAAATCACCATACAAACAAAGAAAAAAAAAATCATCATTGTAAAGTTAACATTGAAAGAGAAGAGTGCAGAATAAAAATGTTTCAGTCATTTGTAGTTAAAAATAACTGTTTTAACCCTGGACTTAAACATTGTGAAAGCAGAGACTTGCCTTGCATCTTCAGGAAGACTTTTACAGGTTTTAGCTGCATAAAACTGAAACGCTGATAGCAGTCCCTGAAGGTTCAAATGGCACTAACATGTCAGAGATGTACTTTGGTGCTAGGCCATGGAGAGACTTGTACACAAGCAGAGCTGCTTTAAAATCTATTCACTGAGCTACAGGAAGCCAGTGCAGAGACCTCACCACAGGACGTATGTGCTTGTATTTCCTAGTTCTAGCCAGGACCCGAGCATCATCGTTCAGAATGTACTGCAGCTGTCTTAATGCTCATTTGGAGAGGCCAGTGAGTTACAGTAGACTATCCCACTGGAGACAAATGCTTCGATAAGTCTCTCCAAGTCTGGTTTTGACAGTATAGCTTTGATTTTTACAATGTTTTTTAGATGGTAAAAAGCTGCAGATGTTATTCATTTGATGTGGCTGTTAAAGCTCAAGTCTGACTTTATTATTACCGCTAGATTTCTAGCCTGATTTTAAGGTTTTAGAGAAACTGAAGGTGACTGCTGACACTTTCATTGTTTCTGTAGGCCAAACACTATGAGTTCAGTCTTATCTAGTTTAGATGGAGAAAGTTGTTTTGCATCCACACACTGATCTGTTGGATGCAGTGACAAAATGAATCCACTGGTTCATATTCTCCTGCTGCTAGTGAGACATAGATCTACCCTCTGTCATAGAGTGTTATCTGTATTGCTGTGGTAGGACACATTATTCCTGTGTATTAGCTGATGGCAACATGTAGAGATTGATCAAAAGGGCTTCCAGGATTGTTCCCCCACATGTTAATTTGGAGAAAGTTAATAAGCTGTTGTACCAAAGTACTACATGACACTGCCAATTCCTACGTGTCTTGTGTTAATTTTCTAACTTTCTGTTGGTTAAATCAATTATCATGTTGAGCTCTAAGATGCAAAAATAAATTGAATTGAATGGAAAGATTACTCAAACATGCATAAATTACTCTAAATAGAACTTTGAGAGGGTTCATGAGATTTTGCATAATAGGTCTGCTTTACCACAACGATCCCATCTCTGTTTCATGCTTTGTCTTCTCAGTTATTTAAACCTTCTCATCTTTAGTATATTGCATAGTTGGTTGTATGGGATGACGAGGCCTTCCGGAGCTGATGCATCTTTAATGCTTGTCTCTAATCCTACCCAGCTTGCTCATGGTGCACGTCCCTATCTGATGGTAATACCCTGTACGGCTGTTTGCCTTCTCTGCAGATGGCGAGGAGATTGCAGAGTCTGCGTAAGAAAGGTCAGGCAGGATTCATATTCCCATCTCCCCAATCCAAAGTTGTCTGATTGTTGGGCTTTAACAGATTCTTCAAACTAAGTCATTTTAATCCATGGTTACAGAGTGTTGACATTGACAATGCAGTATGTTCTTTTCCAAATGTCAATATGCCTATTCTTTCAAACCAACTGCTTCTGGAGGACATTACTCACAATAGTTGCCTGTTAAAGGAAGATCTTTATTCAGTGTACTCTCATATGAAGAGGAATTGGTTGTGGTTGATCAGTCTCTCCTCTACTGTAATGCGGTGGCTCTTAAGAATGACACATCGAAGTGGAGCACCCATGCATGATGATTGTTAAGCTAAGTACTAACTTAAAAGCGTGTGAAGGCCACTAGTGAATCAAAGGGGACCATACCACCTTAAGAATCATTTTAATCTCATCTCAAGGGAGTCTTGGCCCAAGACAAGAGCCTATTGTAGAGGTTTTTAGTGGTATGAAAGCGTACCCAAAGGAAACCTACGGAGGCAGGAGGATAACGTGAACTCCACACTGAATGGCTCTAAATTGCATGTGAGTCAAAGGCTCTAGCTGTACCACTGTACACAAAGAGAAAAGAATGTCCATACTGGCCATACTGCCTTGAAAATGCCTCTCTTCCATTTGCCCAGGTGTGGAGTGAATGAAGAATGCATTGTAAAGCGTTTTAGTGTTTGAAAGGTATATAAATATATATATAAATAAGCTATATTTATAACATAACCACATAAATAAGATAACCATTATTTATCCTAAAAGGAATAAACATCAGTCAGCACCAAGTACAAGAATACCAGCAGAATAAAATCATATTTGTATATGTCTGTTATCAAGATTAAGGTACACTTTGTTGTCACCGTAGGGAAATGTGTCCTCAGCATTTGGACCATCATTCAATGCAGCTGGAACAGTAGGCACTGCAGTGCTGGGCCTGGTGACCCATCTCTGTGATCTTGTTGCTAGACTTGGTCAGGACTACCTTATCAAATATTATACCTGTGGTGCATGTTTTGGGTAGATGGGGGAAACTCAGAGCAAACCCACCCAGACATGGGAGAATATGCAAACTCCGTACAGAAAGGCCCAGGCGATCCAGGACTCGAAGCCTGGAAGCTTCCTGCTGTGAAGCCAGAGTGCTAGCCACTCAGCCACCGCACACTGTATATGTAAATAAGTATATACTATTTAATAGATTATTGAGTAGATTATAGAGTATGAGAAATTAGTCTGGTAGTGCTTTTTTCAAATACAGTTGCAAGGTGGAACAGTCAGACAGTTAAACCAGAGAAACAACCAATGTCACATATGCGCCTGTTCAGTTTTATCACAGGGAATAGAGACAGCTGCTAAATTCTTCCAAATCTGCTGCGCATTGCTACAGTGTACAAAGTCCAGGTCATTCAAAGTAAAAGCCACAACTGTAGCAAATGTTCTCATTTTCAGTTGGTTGGTTTAAGAAATGTCAAACTATACCTCCAGGCCGTGATAACAATAATTATTTGATGTTGTGGACAGCTTGAGAATAAGTCTAGTTCTACTTCGATCTTAGGAGAGGAGGACAAAATGCCACACCATCCATAATTTTCTATCACCATCCACTTATTTCTGACATCTACACTGAGGTGATCATTCAAGTAGTTTAGCCTTTAATGGCGCTGTGCCTGATTGTTACTGCATTAAAAATGTGAAAAGCAGAACTATTTCATTTGAAATTGTTTGCAGTTCTCCAGTTATTCCTCACTTAACTTATGCATTCTAAGCACATTTCAGAAAAGAACAGCAACAACAGCATGCTGACATGCACTTCCTGATTATTAGACAATAAAATGCCTTATACTTTTTTATGCTGCTGACATATTTTGACCTCGAGAGCTGCTTATACAATATGCCTGTACTGGGGCAAGATTAGTTTGGCTCAAATACATGGAAAGATATTTAACCCTTGAGTCAGATTGTCAGCCTGCAGTTCCCATTGAGTATTCTAAAGATGCCTAATGTACATAAACATATCCTGATCCCTACAACAGTCTCATATCCTTACACGCATTGGAACAGCTGTCCTAGCCCTTGCATTTACGTGTGCTGCGTTCAAATGAATCCCCCCACCTCTCATCTGCTTCCTCTGCAGCTCCACTCCAGCCGGAACAAGCGTCTATGCAAATGCAGCTTTGTAATGACTTGTAATAAGCCTGGTATTGTTGATGGGAGCAGGAGCAGGACGGGGGTGGGCAGAGACACACAAAAGCACAGCAGGTGAGAAGGAGATGGGCCGCCATGTTTATCTCCCCTTTCCCCCGATTCAATCCAATTTTCTTGCTTTCAATTAATTAGAAGTTGAAGGATAAAGCCGAGTGACGCGTGCGGAATATGAAGTACACCTTGCATTATCTGGTGCGGTTTTGTGGCTTGACACGTATAAGCCAGTCATGACATTTGGCACAGCATCAGAAAAAATGAGATAAACATATTCAAATGGTGGAAGTGATTAAACACAATCTGGAAATATACGGTTTTTGAATGACAATAGAGATGGATTTTTCAATATGCAGACAGCAGTTATCAGCGGATTGCTTTCCACTGACGGAAATTTATTTTATGCTTTATGCTGCTTGAATTATCAATGTTTGACACTACCATTGTTAAAGGGCCTATATTACACGCCATGTTAATGTTACCTCATCAAAAAACATGCCTGGATATGTGTTTTGTTTCATTCACACATATAGAATAATGCTTTTTTACTAGTCTTTCTAGATCTCCAAAATGTTATGAGATGTCATGTAGTGGTAGTTTTCAAGTTAACAGTTACCGTTTACCTTTTAGTTCAGTAGAGATTGGCATTTCCAAGGCCAAAATCATCCAGATGATTCTAGTGAATGGACTTTAAAAACACAGTGGAGCCCTTCCTGTTCCACATGACAAGGTGGAATGTTTTCTGTTTGAGAGAAGATCGCAGACTAAATGTGCATGGTTTGTGTATTAAACCTGTGTGAATGGACCAAAACAGAACTTCAGGTATGTTTTTGATGAGCAAACAACATTATAACATAGATCAGAAAATGGTGTAATATAGACCCTTTAAAGGTCCACTGCATAACTTTTAGTGTGAAAAGTCCGCAGCCTGCTTGTTATGTTTTGCCTGGAATGGTAGAAACAGTCATAAATCAAGATCCTGAATGTACTGGTCTGAGGTGCTAGAATTTATACCCTGAAACTTCCTTTGGACTGTATGTATGTATGTACTTCATAGGCTACCTTCTTTCTCTGTCTCTATAGTATTACAGACTGAAGACGACAATCTATAATCTTTAGTATTGAGCTTATAATAGAAAATTATAATTGCTGTTAACAGACTACCACACATTTGCAATAAAGCCACATTATGTAAATTTTTGGCGAAAAAAAAGACTGATATATATATTTTTATTTGATTTTGGTTGTGTTTATTGCATTGAAAAACATGTTCCCTTCCTCTGAGCAGACTTGCAGCTCCACAAACCTGACTCTTATTCAGTCTGGACAAGGGCCTTCTCCAGTTTGTTTCCATGGAAATGTTCCTTTGGCTACAATATTTCACAATATGGCATGAAATGCAACTGTCTCCATGGAGAATGTTCCAAAATACAGTTTTAACTTTTGATTGTAGATTGGTAGGGACAAATAAATGCTTGGAACTGAGTATATGGTGAGCTCTCACAAACTCAAACTTACTCTTGAAGAAGACATAACCATTTTGCTATAAATACTACATAAAACACAAGTTCAGACATCAAGACAAAAATGTCTCTGAAGCCTCTGTCCACAGTCAGATGCAGAGTGAAGGAGGATAGGAAATAGTCAAGTCTGCCTTTGAGTGGTGCAGAGGTGGGGCAGAAAAACTGGGAATGGGAGAGCTAAGAAAAAAATATGTGTTAAAATTCTTCAAAAACAGTCCATCTCAATTGCACCAGAATGCAAAAAAATGACTAGGTCCCTACCACAACTATAACACCAAAACTATGCCCTTGGTTAAGGACACAAACAGACTGAACTTTCAAATATTTCTTGTGAACTTGATATTTGAAAGAGAAAAATAGATCATACCACATTATATACAATTACAATAATTCCTTTGAAAAAGAACTGTACATTAAAGTTGAGCTTTACAAAGACTATGTGATGGGGAATGTTCTACTCATCCCAATTACCCAAGAAGCAATGGAGCCTTGTATGTGTATGTGTATGTGTATGTATATATATATATATATAATTTAAAGAAGGCGTGGTCATTAGTGAAGAACCAACATTACTCTGAGCTTTTGTGTTCTGACTCAATCCCTTGACAGTATACAGATCTGACAGAATGGATTGTGGCTGCATATCTGCCACTTTAAAGGGCCTTTGCCCCATTTTTCTCCATGTATTTGAGCAAAATTTGATGGAAACAAAAAGAAAATAAATGCATTTTTCTGTTATTTTACAAATACCCTAACTGCCAGTCAATCTATTTCTAGGTCTGCACTACAAGACAGGACTTCAAGCAAAGAATGGTGGACTGCATGTTAGAGAAAATGCAGCCATTTGAAGAGTCTTAGATGACCACAAGCGCCAACAGCTGGCAGGGCATGTCTGTGCTTGAATTAATAAATGCCACATTTAAACCTACTGCTGACTTTACAGATCTCTGCTGAAACTTCTGACCAAAAATCTTCTGAAGCCAACATAGGAAGACACTGATTTTGGCTGCTGTAATCAGACTAAATATGTGCTGTGTTCTATTAAATAAATATCAAACTACTGCTCTTCAAAAACTTTAGTCAAAGACCTGTGTAATGGGTCTTAGGGACAGGGCGAAACATCTCAAGGACATGCAGCAGACCAAGAGCTACTGTTGCTGGAGCAAGGAGAGAGTGATCGGCTTGTTAGATAGAATGACAAGAAGCCACCAGTGTCTAAGAGGAGCACACTGCAGGGTCTGTTGAACCACACCTTATCCCACCCTTAGTCAACTTGTTGGCACATAGCCTATATGTGCTTCTGTGCCACAACCATCAATAAGAGCACATTTTAGTGCAGCAGGAAACATTGTGCACCCCCTTTATACTTGTCCGAAGCCACATGAACATCAACCTACCATTTTTCTTGTGCATAACAAGGACTTGATTGATATATATATATATATATATATATATATATATATATATATATATATATATATATATATATATATATATATATATATATATATATATATATATATATGTCAGCATGCTGTTGTTGTTTTTTTTTATTTATTTATTTTTCCCCAAGCTTGTTCAGAAGGTCTGTGCAGCACAGTTTGCATTGTTGTTCCCCATGTAATCTTTGGCCTCAAACATTATTTGTCTCATTGATTGTTGTCACATGTTGTATGTGAATGGGGCAATGTGAATAAATTATACTCCTAATATGGCATATAGGGAAGTTTTCTTAACCATGGCAGCCCTAGTTAGCATGCTAGCTGTTGTTAGCTTTATTGTTGTGGCAAAACTCAGCTCTGGTCTCTGAGAACTGTGTAAAGTGCATATACTCATCCTCATCCTGGTGCATAATTAGGGTGTTTGGAACGCATAAAATAAGTGAGGAATAATTATGGACAACTGAAACAATTTTCACGTTTTCAAGACCGTAAAAATCAGGTACAGCACCTTTAATACTGGTACTGTTCTGATGTCGGGTTTCAGCACCCATCCCTACTGGTGTATCTCTGTGCTCACGTCTGCTCTAACCCTCCCCTCACATTAGCCTGGCTCCTGCAGTCATGTTTATCTGAGCCTGACTCTGTTTGGGAAGCTACAGATGGTTCTTGACAAACACAACATTTTGTGCCCATTCCTTCCAGCTAAATACATTTCAGATGCACTGCTCCCATTTTAACATCTTGCTTAACCCATCCAAACATTTTATATCTCTAAACACTCTCTTCTCCATTACTATTAGCACTATTCTACTGTTTTGTTTTTTTTTGTTTTTTTTTCCCACTATCAAAACTGCAGTACTTCAGTACTACTGCTGCTAACTCAAATACTCCCCAGCAACTTCGAATAGGCCACTACTAACTGCTCTGTCTTTTAATCTTTATTTGTTTTTAAATGTATTTTTAATCATTTTACATTGTTCTATTTGTATTGTGTATGTATGTATATGTGTACGGCGACCTTGAGAGCCTTGAAAGGCGCCTAACAAATAAAATGTATTATTATTATTATTATTACTACTATTTTCTCAAATGCTACTACCACTACCTCTAAAACTCCGACTACCTCTTATACTACTATCACTACTTCCTCAAATAGGCAACTACTATTACTGCTACTTCATACAATATTACCATTTCCAATATTACTAGTGGTACTACCTCCAACCAAATGAAGCCAATCAAGGCTAGCAGTTATAGTGACTAATTTGGAGCAGAGTTCCATATTTGGAATTCTGAGCAATGAATATTATAGCAACCATAGAGCCAATCAGTAGTTAGGGTGTTGAAGGTAACGCCCCTTCCCTGTCTGCACTGCTGGTTTATCAGGAAGCGGGCGCTTAGAAAGACTGTAAATCAATCTTGTTGCTAACGGTTGCAGGAGTGACCTCGGGGAATGAAAGGGCCTGATTGGTCTGTTATTAATGTTTATATCTTGAGTTACGGACAAAATAGTGAAACTACATATGCAGAGCGGATAAAATGAACATTTTAAGACCAAAATGACAAGGTTGACAGCAACAGTTTCAAGGAAATTTAATTGACTTGATGAAGCCGAATCATGCCCATGCTCACTTCCCATTTGGAATGCAGTGACTTGCAGGTTAGCTATGTCCATTTATATATTCAGTCTTTAGTACTGACAGAAGCAGAGATGCACACTGCCTGTTTTTTCGCTAGCAAGCAGAAGTAGCATGCACCCCTACTACTGCCTCCAACTAATGCTTGCAATACTACTACTTCCAATATTATCACTGGCCCCAACACAAGTACTACTGCATCCAATACTACTACCACTGCCTCCAGTACTGCTACTGCTTACAATACTATTTCTACTGCTTCCAATATTATTACTGCCACCAATACTGCTGCTACCTCCAATACTACTACCACTAATTGCCTCCAATACTACTACTGTCTCCAATATTACTGGCGCTTCCAATACTACTACTACTGCCTCCAATACTACTACCACCTCCAGTATTACCCATGCCTCCAATACTACTACTAGCTCCAATACTACTTCTGTTTCCAACGCTACCAGCACTTTCAATACTGCTACTAGTACTATTACCTGGTTGTTTTAGTCCCGTTATAAAACATGCTGCAGTGTTTGCTTTGAGCTAAACACATTTTCAAACAGCGCTGCTCCCATTTTCACGTCTGGCTTAACCCAGCTTCCACTTTTCACCAGGCCCCCCAGCCACATGCACAATCCACTTGTTTTCAGCTGAGCTCTTTCTGACCAGACTACAACAATTTGACCCTGCTGGCCAAAATGTGACACTGCGCACAAACACACACACACACTAGCTGTCAGGAGGCATTTGTGTTGGGATAAACTTTTGCTTACGTACAGTTGTCAGCACCGGAGGGATATTAAAAAAACGATTTCTAAAAAGAAAATGTGACTGTGGTCCATTCGAGCATGAGGTGTTTGCAGAATAATAGCCCACACTGGATGGGAGATAAAGTTAGCATAGCATTTGGAAAAGCTACATGGCAAAAATATATTATATTTGCAGTTAAATCAGACTTATGCTGACATTTCAGAGCTTTTAATCATAAAATGTAGTTCTTTCCCCTTCTCAATTACCCTGTCAAGGTTGTATTTGGAGTAATTCATGCATGTTTGAGAAATCCTTAATCACTTATTTTCAAGATGTCAAATTGTCAATCAACCCCCACTTCACCACCACTGGCATATGCCCACTGCTCAGTGCTTACGTCATTCTTTGATTTTAATTTCTTAATCAGTGATACATGTAGGATTCAGTGGTGTCGCATAGTCATAGCAATCTGCAACTATACATAGGAGGTGCCGACAACTTTGCAGCTCCTTGTTTTGATGCCGTTTATGGCGACGTCAGCTCCGCAGTTTTCTAACACAGAAGTCAGTGGACTTGTTTGTTTTACCAAGCCATTTTAGATTAATATTGCTATTTAAAATGTATAAATATTGTAACATAATGATCCACAGGTCTCATAGTTTATACTTATATAGCAGACAAAAGCACAAGAAGCCTTCTTTAAAATACAAGGCAGATTGGATTGAACTGGAAATGAGCAGAAAAGCTACAAAAAAAACAAAAAAAAAACAAAAACATTATATATGGGTTTCACTTTTCTTTTCTTTTTTTTTTTTTTGTTGCTTTAGAATTCTGACATGGGACTAGTTGTTTTGGACTTTTCAATTCAGTTCTCTTATTTCAAGAGAAAGAAAAATACAACTGTGAGCAGATTAAAGCATGTTCACTCAAAGGTGCACTGCGTGGCCTTTCTGATAGATGGTATGGTTGCCAAGAGTATTCAGCAGTATGGCATTAAAGTTGTCCATTGTGACAAGAACACAATGGCCAACTTACAGGTCAAATCTGTGGAGAGTTGACCCTTCTCACAGAAAGAATAGATGTTTTTTCATTTCATAAAAATACCTATAATTAAATAAATGCTGGATAGGTTATACAATGCACATGGTATAGTTTCAACTCTTACTCAATGGACAATGGCTAATTTAGCTTGAAGGGGGAAAAAAAAAAACACACCAAGAAATACCTTTAAAACAATACAAAATTTACGCTTAAAAGCTTAAGTAATCAAAATTTTAATTAAAAAAATATAAATTGTATAAAAATATCCCCATCTCCAGAATTTTTATTTATTATTTTTTTTTTCAACAATTCAATTTAAAAAAAAGTGTACTTATTAATAGCAAAACAGAACAGATCGCGCTAGTGAGGAGCAAATTAAAAACATTTTTTTCATTTGTGCCAAAATGGCTACAAGGCACAATCCTCAGTGTATCATCAATCAAAACATAAATAAAATTGGAGAAGAAAGTAAGTAAAGAGTAGAGGGTTCGTTCCAGTGGCGGAGAAAACAGGAGAATAGAGACTATAATACTCAAACATACATGAATCACTCTAAATACAAGTTCAAATGAGAATGGAAACAACTATAACAGTTTTAGACAACCTTTAAAATTACATTTTCCATAATAGGTCTCCTTTGACAAATCTAAATTTGTTCACATTACTCAAATGTTGATACATATTCTGACTTTAACTAATTTTAACAGTATAAACTGAATTATTGCAGTGTGGTAATGTTTGTAAAGCAACGTGGGCAGTGCACTTCTCTGCTGTAATGGACCAGTGCCTAAGTCAACTCTCTCATGCCAAAGAAATCACATGTTTAAATGAATCTGAGCTATAATTTATGGAGAAGGCAAATCCATGTACTTACAGCTGTGCATTAAGGGCCCATAGAAATGTGAGGGCCCAGAACGTGCCCTGGAGAACACCCTCACGTTAGCACTCATGCAGTATGTACACTGTAAACGTGGGAGGGTGGGCACGTTGCCATGCTCCACTCCCATTAACAGGCGACGAGCAGCAACTTATGTTTTCTACAGCTTTTAATTATACAGTGATGCACTCCAGAAGAAGCTGGAGTCAATTCAGGCATAAATAGAAATCCATAGTTATTTCAGATTATTTAAAATAGGTTGCGTTCACATAATATCACAACATTCTAGAATCTAGTTTAAAGTGGAACTAAACACTAAATCCACTTCCTCTGCAAATTCCAGTAGTTGGTGACATTACACAGGACTGCCCTGATTACAGCCAGTTGTTTCCCCTGGCTGCAGGGGCAGTGTTTGAAATGTGGATACCTGTTAGACCTCCTCCTCCCTTACTCTTTTCTTTAGTCCTCCAGGTACTGCCCGGATTAGCAGCTCCATTTGAAATGTGGTTGTGGGAGGAGTCTAGACCCACTTTAGTGACAGGTCAGAATACTATGGTGGAATTTGCTGTTTTACTGTCCGTTTTGTTGACCTGGTTCATGGTTAATATCCCTGCAATTACTGGACCTATCCACATGAAAAAAATAAAAAATAAAAAATGGCACAGTTGGTTTATCCATCCATTCCATCCATTTTCTTCTGCTTTATCCGGGGACGGATCACGGAGGCAGCAGTTTCAGCAGGGAGGCCCACACTTCCCTCTCCACACACTTCCTCCAGCTCTTCCAGGAGGATCCCGAGGTGTTCCCAGGCGAGCCGAGAGACATAGTCCCTCCAGCATGTCCTGGGTCTTCCTCCCAGTCGGACGTGCCCGTCCAGGAGACATCTATAATAGATGCCTGAGCCACCTCAACTGGCTCCTCTCAATGTGGAGGAGCAGTGGCTCTACTCCGAGCTCCTCCCATGTGACTGAGCTCTTCACCCTATCTCTATGGGAGGACAGCCACACAGTGGAGGAAAGTCATTTTGGCCGCTTGTATCCGCGATCTTGTCCTTTTAGTCATTACCCAAAGCTCATGACCATAGGTGAGGGTAGGCACGTAGATTGAGCGGTAAATCGAGAGCTTTGCCTTTCGACTCAGCTCCTTCTTTACCACAACGGTCCAATACAATGACCACATCACTGCAGACGCTGCACTGATATGCCTGTCAATCTCACACTTGATCCTTCCCTCACTTGTAAACAAGACCCCAAGATACTTAAACTCCTCCACTTAAGGCAAGGACTCTCCACCCACCCAGAGAGGGCAAGCCACCTTCCGGTCGAGAACCATGGCCAGTCAGTTTAAATAAACAAAAGTTAAATAATATTTTTACAGTCAGCTTCAGAAAGTGGTCCCAGCAGAAAGGGCTTATATACATAGTACTAATATGGTGAGTTTGTGAAGTCAATCCCTAACAGTGATGAGGGGTGTTTTGTGCTCCTGAGAAGGACATGACCTGAATTTGCAAGATAACTAAAATAAGTCCTATGAGGTCATTACAGTAATAAAAAACTCAAACAAGTCGGGGCCTTGAAGCAGTTACTTCCTGAAAAACAATTGTAAAAGTAAAAGTATAAACAGACAATTAACATATTGATACTGTTTTTTCCACAGTACGGGGTCATACATCTCCCTTATGTAAATAGAATATTTGCATTTCTTTGTTTTATATATTTTATATTGCATGGTTTTTCATCTGAGGTTTAGTTTCCATGATAACAAACATATTTGATGTAGTTTCTACTATTGTACAAGACAACGTTCCTATGGTGAGAGAATAAACCTATAGTATGTAACTTTTGGTGGCCTGCATGATTACATAGAAACTTAAAACCATACTTTGGAACATTCTCCATGGATACATTTTATGTCATTCTGTGGTCCTCTTTCAGGCTATGTAACTTTCCAGAAAGTTACATACTGCGGCTTTAAATTAACAAGTAGTCGTAGTTTTTACAATAAAATCATGTAAAATAATTTCCCTACTCTGCAAAATGTAATATTGAGGAAGTTAAAAATTACTTGAATTACTAATATAATTTGAATAGATCTGACTTTTGTGTGACCTACCTATTGAACAAGACGTTTTGCACTTAAAGAACACATATTATGCTAAATCAGGATTTTTAGCTAATGATACCTTTTCCTGGTTCTACAGGGTCTGTATTAAGCTCAATTTGAACTTTATCTTTTTTAGACACCTTTCAATTCCGGTTCAGATACACCGTTTTCATTTTCTGCCAACAGTTACATTTTTTCGATCTGTTGCCTCACTGATTTTCGGAGGAAATCTCCATAAAAGGCCAAACAAGTTCAATAACTTCCGTCTAATTGCTCTTTGAGTCCGCCATCTTGTTTTTGGTTTGTAGTCCAAACTCACAATCAAGAAGAAAGTGCACATTTATAAAGCTAGGCACTGGGCAGGGCCGGCCCAGCCTATAAGCGAACTAAGCGTCCGCTTAGGGCTGCAAAGGCTCTTTAGACAAGTTCTTTGCCACTGGAGATGAAGTGACATCCACATCTCAAGATGCTGCTGAATATGCTGATGCTGGTAATGCCTGATGATAATAACTTATTACTTAAATAATTTATCAGAGTGTACACATTAGTAATTTATTAATATAAATAAATACAATATGGTATTCAACACATAGCCTAATGTTTTTTGTGATATCAACACAGTTTGACTCATTGTTATAGCCAAAATTGTACTAAATTATCTATACTAATCTATCAACAACTGACTGACTTCAGTCACTTACTCTTGGCAGTGTTTATCATATAAAACATAAATATAGAAAGGAAAAAGTATATTTAGTGGGTCTTATGTTAAAACTGATTTAGTCTAAACAGCTGTTTCTTTGTAAAAATATCTATCATATAGCTTTTACAACTTGTACGTATATTCTCACTTTAGCCAATAGGGCCACATTATAATGCACCACCTATTTTGATACCAGTACTGTGTCTGACTTAAGATTCTTGATGTTTATGGTGTGTTATTTATACAGCCTGTAATCTGTAGAGATCTGTGCAGTATCAAGATGCAATGTGGGATTTGTGATGCTGATGTGGTGAAGGCCCCCAAGGCAAATTCTGCTTAGGCTAGGGCCGGCCCTGGTGTTGGGTTGTTGGTTGTATTAACCAACACGTTACATTGACCTCCAGTCACAGGACCTCTGGATAATGTTAATTTTACAGGGAAATGTGTTTACAAACATGCCCAGAACGCTTTTTGTATGTGGCACTACTTCAGGGAGGAATCCTTCTCAAACCTGCACCAGTTTAGTGACAGATTTGCTGAAAGGCTCCATTTAATAGAGGGATCATTTCCTTCTGTCTGTCCAGTTGATGCGATAAGTCAAAATCTGCACTAAAATAATGATAAATAGTGTTGTATAAGATAATGTGAATAATGTGATTGTGTTGTTTGTATATCTGTCTGCGTCTAGTCACTCTTGTTATTTTTATATTCATTATGGAATTGATAACTGCGCCTTTTGCGTTTTCATTTCATTATCTTCCACCTGTAAATGCTAAAAGGTGAGTTAGCTGTAGCTTGTAGCTCACTAGGCTAATCACTTGTTTTAAATGCACGCAGGCTACGTGTTGGTCAGAGGTGGATTTGGGTGGTATTTGGTGTTTAACACTAGTTTTATTGTGTAACATTATGTTCAAACCACAAGGAAGAATAAACACTGTGGTCTTTAGGAGCCAGTCCCATTATCACAGGCTACGTGGAAAACATCCAATGCATTTTCAATGGAGGAGATGGTAACGCTACTAGATACACAAATGTGTAAATATTCCTGTTGTGTCTTTACAAATGACAACCAAGTGCCCACACGTGAGCTGTAAGAAAACATAAGCTGCTTTATCATATGTTTTGCTCAAATACTTTATTTAGCTCGCTTGGAGTCACTTTAAATGTCTAATAATAACAGCATAGACGGGCAATGTTCATTTTATTCATGGTTTGATATTAGGGTGTGTTTGCCTAAATATAGTGGAAAACGAACACTTCTTTAAAGCAGAATACCTAATGACCACTGAAGGACTATTACTTATTGACTGATTATATATTGCACAATTAACATGTTATTTTTGTTTAGGGGGATTCCAGTGCAGACCAGCCATCGTTTGCTACAACGGGCTGCCACACAGAAATAAGGACAATGTGCACAACAGGGACACAGCTCTATCAAAACCCTGCAGCCTCATTTTAGGAGTATAGGTATGTAAACATTTATACCATTTGTGTTTTTTCTTTTTTTTTTTTTTAAACATAGGAACTCAGACAACCCCACAGTGTCCAGATGTTGGTGTTGCTATGTCCACTGCTGACTTTGTACATAGACAGAAAATGCATCTCTGCATCAACTATACAGTACTCTCCCATATTTGCTGTACTTTAATAAAAGCTGTGCAAAATAACAAATATCAAACATCACAAATGACATAAAGTACTGATAAACAATATCTATACCATAAACACAATTAACCTTTATAATCTCAACTCCAAAAATAGAATAAAGAAAATATAATTCAATCATTCTTTCAATAAACAGGAAAAAACTAACAGATAATTGTCTATTATTACAGATTATGTTGATGACATCCTGGAGCTGATCTTTGAAGAGTTGTTTCCAGACCCAGCTCCATTTGTCCAGGAGATGCTACAGATCCCCATTCCACCTCCACTGTCCACTCAGCACTCCTGTCCAGACAAGGCAACTGTCGTCTCTGCTTTTACCTCCCGCTTTAATTCAGAGCTGGTCCGAAGCCCACATACTGCACCTCTTCATCTGGGAACTCTTAGGGTATTCGTAGGATGACACAAGATGGCAGAACCACGCAAACTCTCCGACCCAACCATCCCCAGCACCATGACACAAAACTTCTATAGGCACAGTATCTATAACCACTGAAGCACATATAACTGATTATACAGCATGCAATAATTATTATGTATTCTATTTATTTATGTTTGTTTTTTAAAAGTTGTGTTATGGGTGTGCTTGCAGTGAAACAAAAATGAAAAGTTATACAGCATGCAATAGCTTATTTATTCTATTTATTTGTGTTTTTAATTATGTCTTTCTAGAGTTGTGCTTACAGTGAGACTAAAGTAAAAATCTATATATACAGTGTGCAATACTTCATCTATGTGTGTTTTTAAAGTTGTTTATTTGGTGTGTTTGCTCTGAGATCAAAGTAGTTAAAGTAGTGTGCAATATTTATTTAAAGTGTGTCTGTGTTTGCAGTGTCAAAGTAATATATATATATATATATATATATATATATATATATATATATATATATATATATATACATACAGTGTGCATTATCATATTTTTTATTTGATTCTACTTCCAATCGAACTTTTAGTGTTTGTTTCACAATAAATTGGCACCATAATCAAAAAGTCAACTTACAGTTGAGAGGAATAGTGAAGTAATGGTCCACACAGTGCTTTAACGTTAACGTTAATGGCATTTTGAAGGGAGTATATATTGAGACATACAGGCTCAAAATCCTGGATGGTCCTCCGTCCATGTGGGTTGGCTGGGGACTTCTTCAATTCTTGCGTGCACCTACCAACTATAATATCAGTAACGGGAGTGTGCATAATATACCATGAATGTAAAGCAAATTCACTTTGGGGGTTTCTTGATGGCATCTGTTTTCCACTTCAGTCAGCATTGTAGCACCGTTGCCACATGTGTCACACCTAAAGACGCGATATAAACAAAATGAAGTACAGCAATTGCACACGTGAGCCAAAACGACATGCTTGATCCGCAAATAACATCAAATGTTCTGTTTCCACATTCTGAAGGCTCTGCAGTGAGGTACGCACTTGTAAATTAACTATGTATACACATGTGGTTCATGAAGGAGTTTTATAAATGGAGTTTTAGCCGTATTTGATTTAACACTATTATATAGCCAAGCAAATTATACTTTTGCTCAATTTCTTTATAATAGAAGACAAGCATGTGAATAGGCTTAAAAATGCATGAGCAAACTTCACAGATGATTTCAATTATAATAACATGCATCATACATACACCGTTCATTGATGCTCCTACAAATGCACCTTTGTTAGTGTATAATTGCAAGATAACCAAGTCCGAAAGTTCGTCTTGTTCATGTTCCAGGTCAGATTCTGGTTCAAACATGTACAGTTGGACGGTAAATTCTTCTTGTTGTGCCATTTTTAATCCATAGTTAAAAGCAATCCAATTTCAGCAAAACCTCCACAGCACATGATTCCGTTATCGAGGGGACTACAACAATGGCTGCCAGGGGCGTGGGGCAGGTAAAGAAAGACTCCCAGGTGCCGGGAGGGAGGTGGGGTGTGAAGTATCTGATTTGCAGTTAAAGGAGCCAGCGCAAAACGAGTCATTTGCAGTCAGTGCTCTGATCAAGGGTCTGAGATGGGGCACTGGAGCACAAATTATGAAAAATTAAGACAATAGGATCTAATATTACAAGTATTATACATACATACATGTTTTGGTATGTCATAAAACACATAATATTTGTTCTTTAAAATAAGAAAATTAAATCTTATTTTGTTCGCCCTAAGGAAAAAATAAAAAATAAAAATCTTTGTTGGGGCCAGTTTACATTTATTTAAGAAAATATGAATTTGATATATTATTTTATTTATTCTTAAAATGTACCTTATTTTATTATGTATTAAGATTGAATTTGGGTTTTATATGATGTCATCCTAATCTCTCCTCACACTGCAATCAGCTTTACCTGGCCACCCGTAGTAGGTGCGGTGTTAGCAGTGTCCGGATGGTTAAAGAGGAGAAGAACTATTTTGTGACCATTAAACCTCTTTTGAAAGTCAACAACGGAGAATATTATTTTCACTTGTTAAAAATAAATGGATAATGGCAATTATTGGATCTCCACAAGTGCTTAGTTTTTCCAGTTACAGGCCTCCTCAAAGCAAAAGGGCGCAATGAAAAGAAAAAAAAAAAAATCTTGTTCTTGAATTTTTTTTTTTCTTTATAATTTTACAAAAAGCCAAGTGTGTAATGAGGCCCTAAGCTAGGTAAGTTATCAAGAGTCTGATCATATGCTAAACAGCTAACCACGCTAAAAGCATAAATACATGGACCTCCCTTCTTACTTTTCTTACCTTTTTTTTTTTTTTTTTTTTTTTTTACTCTACTTCTCACTTTTTAACTCTTGTATATTGTACTAATGTGATGTATTTGTTGTACTCTTTACCTGCCTGGGGACTGCAGATGTAAATTAGCTCTGTAGCTATAATCCGGCATATTTACATTTGTTCACAACAGATGTTCATTAATGTGCATTGTCCCTATCAAATAAATAAATAAAATAAAAAAGTGGAGTAAAAACCCAATGCAATTTCTCACACAATTTTGCTCCTATGAGTGAATGAATGTACAAAACAGGGTGTTTTCGCCAGTGGGTGCTGCTAGATTTATTACAACTATGAGAGCACAACCAGACTTTTTTCACAGGATAACTGCTACAGTTTGTGTACCTGTTGAGCATTTGATACTGGTTTTAAATGCTTTAAAATGACCCACAAGGACAGATGAGATAATATGTTTTCAAAGCAGCGGTAATAAAATATAAACTTTTTACCTACGAATGTTAACTTGCTGTTCAAGGTTTCTCAACTTCTCGTCAGACGCTTAATCCAAATGCTATGTGAAAATGTTCTGAAGTAGGGGCAAAGTGAATTTGCACAATGCTTCAACAATTCAATAGGCCACAGGAGCAGAGGCACCCAATGTCTGCACTTTCCGAATACTCTCATTTAGCTACATATCAGTTTATGGCAGAAATAATACACGTACTTCCCTAAATCAAAATTCCACAAGCTATTTTCGAGGACAAGCTTGATATCCATCTGTATAAAAAGACTGAGAAATATCAGTCTGGACTGAAAAAAATTACGATGATGATTTAGAATGAGAAAAAATTAATGGTGCATCTGAACACATAGGATCATTGGATAGTTACTAAATAATAAGGCTGACTCACTGTTCTTAGACTGTTTTGTCCTTATATTCAGTCTGCCCCAGTACTGTACACCCTGCTACTATCTACTTCTCCACATTGAGTCTATCCATCAACCAAATAATATTGAAATAATTTAATCTGCAAAAACAATTCTTTAAACTGCCCACAACAAGCAGCCAGCCAAAGTCCACATCATCCTCTGGAGCTTTGTAGACTGCCCATTTTTCCTGATTACTGTCTGGACATCCTGGCGGTCAGATGAGTGAGTTGTCTGTTGCTCACACGCAGAGGATGGGACAGAGATCTGAGCGTGCCCGGTAATCACTGGCACGCAACGGCTGGTCCTCTTCCTGTAGTGAATCTGTCTGGAAGGTTCCAACTATTTAACCTGGTGCAGAGATCTGAGCCTGCCAACTACTACTAGTGTTTTGGGGAGCATTAATAGAGTTGGATGCAGTAGTTGTAGTAACGAAGGCAGAAGTTTTCATGAGTTTTTTGTAGTTACAAGGGTAGTAGTTGTAATAGTAGAACTGACATGTTTTCCTAAAACTATTTGCAAAACGTATCCTTATCATAATGTCCTACTGAAAATGGACACTTTTCAATGTGGCATTAGTTCTTAATTATTGAAACATTTGTAAAAAAAATAACACTTTTTTACCCATGTGTGAATTGCACTTTGTGGGCAAAACGTTTCACACATGGAGGAAAATAACATAAGGACGATAACAGCAATAAGTTTTAACAAGGATGCATAAAGGGTTGTAACCATCGTGCGGATGGAGTCTGCTTTCTTTGTGGATCAGTGACTGCAGGTAAAAGACCATTATGAGACATTACAGCGGAGTGGCGCCAAGACGAAGAACTGAAATACACGTGAGTTACTATTTAATCATTTCTTATGTGTCCAACCTCATAGGTTGATCATTAAAATTAAATTTGTTACAGTATTTCTAAAAGTTGTCATTTTTATTTACAGTACAGTATAGTATTTGGTTTCGTTTTATAATACTGTGCTTATGCTTTTTTTTTTTTTTTTTTTTTTTTTTTTTTTGTTAATCTACAAAGGTTTGAACTTTAAGAGTGTTTAAACAAGAGAGAAATGTGGAAAAATGTTAATGCCTGTGTGAGAAATGTGTATGAAGTGTGTGGAGAAGGGTTTTACAGCCTTAAAATGTATATAACAATTGTAAAAAAACTGAATTATTGGAATGGTATAATTATTGGAGATTGTAGTAATAGAAGTATTATTTGAAGTAGTTGTAGAGGTAGCATTTGTAGTAGTAGAGCACATGTGTCAAACTCAAGGCCCGGGGGCCAAATGCGGCCCGCGAGAAGATAAATTAAAAGGCATGACTGTCATTTTAAAATAAGTCTCTGCTGCTTTAATGTGTGCACTGACAATAAACTAATGAGATTTTCCCAGCAAGTGGAACTGAGAAATATTTGCAAATAATCATCACAAAATGTTCATGAAGAGGAAAATTGTTGGAAAGAAGTTGGGAGGAAGAAAGGTGAAGGTGTACACAGTGGAACAAGTTTGTGCTTTGAAGGGAAAAAATGTTTTTTTTTTGTTTTTGAGGCGGGGTCGGTACAATCTACGTCGATATTTTGACACCAAACACAGAGCTAAGTATGCAAAAGTTAGCCTTCAAGAAACACAACAAATTGTCCAATAATTAAAAGACTTGAAGCAGTGCTGAAGATCTGTGAGCAGGTGTGTCCCGACCAGATACACACTTTTAAAAATGTCAGTTTATCACAGAAACCGTTATTTAAGTTAAAAAGTAATTACATTTATTTTACATGACATTCGGTTACATTTAGTGACATTTACACTGCCGCACAGTCACATCTGGCCCTTGATGGCGGCCATTTTACTGATGTGGCCCTCGGTGAAAATGAGTTTGACGCCCCTGCAGTAGAGGTATTGGAGGCAGAAATATTAGAAGTATTGGAGGTAGAAATAGAATAAGTAGAAGTATTGAAGGTAGCTGAAGTAGAAATAATAGAAGGAGTACCGGAGGGAGTAGAAAGGAATACTTGAGGCAGTGGTAGTAAAAGTACAATTATTGTAGTTTGTTATAATAGTATTGGAAGCTGTAGTAGGCATCGTAGAAATAATAATAGTAGGAGTATTTAAGGTAGAAGTATTTGACATAGCAATACTAATAGTAGAAACCATGGAGGCAGATATAGTAGGAGTACAGGAGTTAGTAGAAAGTATTGGAGGCATTAGTTGTAAAAGTATGATGACTGGCAATGGGAGTGAATAGTAGGCATAGTAGAAGTAAGAGTATTGAAGGCAGCAGTAGGAGTCGATACATTGGAGGTAGAAGTGGTAGAAGTAATGGTGGTAGTAATAGTATTTGTAGAAGCACGAGTATTAGATGTTCAGAGATTTAGTACAAAAATCTCAAGCCTGACAACAAAAACCCAAGCCAGCCGTGGATAAGCCTCAAGTTTGTATCAGTCAATTGTAAAATCCAATAAAGCACTCAGATCCACCAGCGCGGAGTTCGACCAGACGGAGGAGGCCGAGGGAGATTTCTATAGACGTAAAGGCCAATAGTTTTATTTGTAAAGCGCAACCTAAACCGTTTCTTTAAATACGCGTAAGAGCTCCATCAGAGACACAATTTGATAAAAGAGTTTGAAATACCACAGTGCTTATGTGTAGGTCAGGGATCAATGTCTCACAGCTGGATAGGTTGGTGGTAGATTGACAATTGTTTTATTAAAATGTCAGATGAAGGCCTGATTCAATATATGAACCACCAAAATAATAGACTGTATGAACAGTAACATGACATTTAAAAAAAAATAAAAATCCTAAAACTTAAAAGTACAAAATACCCAGTTGTTTTATATGTAGACTACTTCAGTTTGGTGTGTTATTTCAGTAATTACTATCAAACATTATCAGAATTAGTATGGTTGTTAGATTGAGACAAAATACCTTAAATATGTCCAAGTAATCCCTCAGTTGTCCAGATCTGATCCATATTAAAAGACAAAAGTAAAATCCGTCAACTGGACAAAAAGTTGTAAGAGTGAAGACCTTTCGCTGCTCATCCAAGCCTCTTCAGTCCAGGTTTTTATTTTTAGCTTTCATTACTTTTCTAAACATAGAAGTGTCCTCTGTAGAAGTATTCACCATATTTGGAAAGATTTAACATGTCAGTGACCTTAAAATATTTATTAATTTTAATGTGACTCAACAAAAACCTCATACAGATATGCAAAAAGACGCTCTACTCGCTCTCTGTTAGCGTCACTACTTACTGTCCAGAGTCAATGTTTAACACTGGTGGCAAAGTGAATGAATGGCTCATACTTCACAGTAAGAAGTCCTAAATTTCCTAGATTTCATTGCATATTGTGCCCGTGTCTGAGTGGGGCATGGGTTTCGCTCGTTAGCTAAAAAAACACAAAAGCACGGTAGTTACATCTTGTCGTATCTTGGTGTGTCTGACAAAGCCTAGCTCAAGGTGTAAAAATTGATTGCTGTGCCGGGTTAATGAAGAGGACAAATTGTACTTCAACTTATTAATATTAACAAAGTAAACTTTATGTGTATTCTAATGTGCAATATGTGTGTTTTATGTGTGTCTATGGAGGATAGTCCTACAGTTACCATGGAGACACAATACACAGCCTGATAAGTTTTTAGATGGTGTGAAAACTCAAAATAGATTTATACAAGTGATACTGTGTTCAATACAAGTGTTTATGGTTCATGATTTTCAGCAAAAGTAGGCGTTTCTTATACTATTGTACAGTATGGCATTCGACTTGTCTATCTCCATGAAGTTACCAGTCAGATCTGTGGAGGAGTGACCCCACTCACAGTAACATCTATGATTTTCAAGGTATTTTTGGTTAGAAAACGCATGTAATTGAATGAATGCAAGAAATATATGTTTAATGCAATACTGTGGAACTTTCCAACAAATACCATAACATTACATGGAGAAAATGGTGGGCCCTCATCAAACAGTTACATACTGTACGTTTAATGTTATTTGTAAAGGACATATCAGCTCACTTTTGTAGTTTCAACCAAGTCAGTTATTTTGGTCAGATTGTGTTAAAGGGACTGTATTAGCCTGCGCTTTTATCATAAAAAAGTGTGTTAACCACAACTGTGTTGCCAGTGCCTTAACCTGCAGATAGAGGACACATACAAGTTTTTTTTTTTGTTTGTTTTTTTCTCATTATATGGACAGGTCATACCTCATGTGAAAGATCAGAACCTTCAGAATTCACTCACTGAGCTGCAGAGGCTGCACTAGCACTGATTCATGATTTGCTGCAGATGCTGGCGTTTAGGCCGTGATGACTCAGATCAAAGCAAACCCTTTTAGGTTTAAACCAATAGAATTTTAGCATTGAAACTGGCAACCCAAATGAGAGACTCACGAAGCTCCTTTTGATTTCTGATTGGATAATCATCTTGAGAACCAAAACACCAAATTACAATACAAACAATTTGGTCATCATCTCCAGTGTTGTTGTAACCAAGAATAAATCAACATTACAATTGTCATCAGTAAAATCTATATTTGATTTGAATATTACCCATATCTGAAAAATGTGTCAAGTCTTTGAAATTTAAAATCAATACAACTTACATACAGTTTAAATTCTCTAAGGTATGACAACACAATCACAATCCCTTTTACATTTTAGACTAAAATTGACACAATGTTACTACATAATAACTCTGAACCCTTTTCTTTTGTATTTGATGTTGGATGTTGTGATAGTTTTCCAGAGCTGAAATGAACTGAAAAAAGTAAAAAAGTAAAACAATTTATACCAAAAACAGCAGGGAGCCATTTTTACCAGAAGGCACAGTGGTGTGTTGTTGTTGCTTGGTAACAAAGATGTCCTGCTGGCAGCTGCCGACACTAACAGCTAACTACAACCAACTAAACAATACATCTGAAACTTTCCCTTATTTCTATTAAAGCCACAGTATGTAACTTTTTAAATGCCAAAATAAACTTTTGTCTTTTTATTGCACTGACACACATAGAAAAACATGCATTCTTACTGAGCAAGCTTGCATCTCGCACAAACCTAACCCAAACCCTACCTCCATAAAGTTACATACTGTACCTTTAAATTTTTACATCCCTTCTAGCATTTTTATTTTATACTATATTTCATTTAAATGAGATTAATCATGGGAAATGTATTTTTATTTTTTGTAAGAAATGAATTTTTAACCATACCTGTGGTATTTTGCTTCATTCAGACTTGTTTCAGAAATACCAGTTAAAGTTCTCTAAGTGCTCCAAAATTACTCATGTGAGCTTTTTTCCCAGATTATTAAAGGTGGCTGTACCTTATGTCTTAAAAACTTGAAAAAACAGAACACTTAATTTTAAGCCGGTTTTGTGGTCCAAAGTCATTTTTATGCATTCAGAACATCCTAATTCAGCAAGTTTATAAGCGTTTTTCACAACTCTCAGACACCTGTTCAGAGTTTCACCATCACTGTAATGCTAACAACAACTAGCATGCTAACTTGCACTTTTTAGCTTACTTCTTACTTGTGTGTTATATCTTACTTCTTCTTATGTGTAATGGGCTCGACACACGGGGAGCGACTAACGACAGCGACATCCACCCTATTCTGCAGCTAATTCTGTTTAATGTAAAAACCTTAAATACATATATTTTTTTAATGTTGAATCAATCTTTAATACATTTGGTTATTAGCCTCCATAAATTTATCTGAATTAACAAATTTGGGCATATTAACTTACCACTCATATTCACCCTGGCACCAACGAGTTCCCAGGCAGCTGCTTTTTTGATATATCTCGGTAGTCTCTTTGAGGTGTCAAAAAGAATAGGGAAATCCGACACCGTGAGTATAATTTTCTCCTCCATGATGTTTTTGGAGTGGACAGTGCATTGGCTCGTCAATCAAACTATCTCTGATTGGCTGTTGTGCAGGCAACAGCGATAAAAGTAGAACATTTTTCAACTTTCATTAGTCGCGTCGCAGGCCCGCGTGTGCACGTCGACATGCACAAGCGCGAGGTTTTCACGTGCATGACTTTCGCTTGTCGCGGAGGTGAGAGAGACAAACGATTTTCGCAGTGTCGCACAGGTACCATTGAAAATAAATGGAGAGCGAGCGACGTCGCTCCCCGTGTGTCGAGCCCATACGCAGCAGTGATGGAAAGAGTACTTTGAACATGCATAATCGTTCGTCTGCAATTAATCGTTCGTGGCATTTTTTAATTATCGTGATCATCGCGCACAATTATAATCACCTTTACGGCACCACACTGCCTCATGGTCCGCATGTGCACAGAAGCAATGCTAACGATTATACATGGTATATTTTACCTACAATTAAGTCAATAGCAGAATAAACCACGCTTACTGATTGAGAACAGCATCCAATCCATCAAAAAATAAGGTCCTTTACTCCTGAGTCCACTGACTACAGAGATGCCTCTAGTATAACTTGTACAAACATCCACAGTGTCCTCGATCATGTACTCCCTTTGTTTTGTCCGTTTCGTCATGTTTAAAACGCAAAACAACAGTGCGTAAAATGTGCCATTATGCATGTTTCCCAATTCACCAAAGTGCCTTAATTGCATCGTTCTAAGTGTTCGTCGACGGGCACTTGCGTCACTTCTGGCGCGACAAAGACTGGTCCATTTGACAACATGGCATTGAGGAGTACACATTTTCTTCTGGGTACGTCTGTTTATGGAAAACCATGG
Organism: Periophthalmus magnuspinnatus; assembly: GCF_009829125.3. Lineage (NCBI taxonomy): Eukaryota > Metazoa > Chordata > Actinopteri > Gobiiformes > Gobiidae > Periophthalmus > Periophthalmus magnuspinnatus. The sequence goes on along the minus strand of NC_047135.1, from coordinate 20,281,868 downwards.
CATGTGATACACCATCCTGTTCCGCTGCTCATTGGCTGTAAGGGGAAAACGTCACTAAATGTGTGTGATGTAACTGGTTGATTCTACAAGGGGAAGAAAGGGGCATAAACATTCAATCATCTGTAGCACTGATTCGCTCTCTGCGGCCTCAGTAACCCACAACCTCCACCTTATTGGCCCACACTGGTGTCAATCACAAGCTAACATGTGTGTTTAGCACCGAACAAAGTTGGCGCTGTCAGAAGTTAATTATGCCTGAAATCGACAAAAGAAATGTAAAGAAGTGACGGAGCAGATTTCATAATTGGAATACTTTCCTGCAGCAGATTGGACATGGAGGATCTTATTTTGTGGACATAATTTCTTGACTGGATTATATTCTCTGGACCTTTACAGAACAAATGAGACCAACTTTGTGTGAATATGTTGATGTTTGACAGAATCAGAGGTAAGTGAAGTCCAGATTCACACTTTGTGACTTTTCTGTAAAAACGTCTTTCCTGTCAGCACTGTGGTGATTGCAGGTGAAAATGGTTTGAATATTCAGAAAGACGAGCGCCGCAGCTTTCATTTGGTGTGTAGATTGTTTGTGTGGGTGATGCAGATGTATATGTACATTGCTGTAAAGTTGTAAATTAGGCCCGGGCCTCGGAACGTTAACAGTTTAATAATTATCGTGATAATATTGTTAATCGCGATTATTTTGGCCACAATAATCGTGAGTCTAAAATTTAATATCGTCCCATCCCTAGTGAAAACACAGCTATTATTAAAAATAGCTTTATGTGTATTTCACTGTTCTATTACACACTTCCTTTTTTGTTAACTAGAGACGGACAAATCACACATGCACTCAATTTTCAATTTTTCCTCTTACATGGTGCAATTTGAAGCTTAAATTACATGATCAAATACCATATGATTGTATATATATATATATATATATATATATATATATATATATATATATATATATATATATATATATATATCAGATGGAGGACCATATGTTTACATGTGTTGACATGGTGGTGGTCATAGTTCAAAATGATGGTGCATGCTGCAGTAATACCTCACACACTACTACAGCAAGTAGAGTCTCCACTGTACACTGCCATGTCAGGGTACAGGTCAGGGGTGAGTACAAGAAATACCACATTAACTGGTCAAGGGTTGCAAAATGAAGTTATGATTTATGGTCACCATGTTGTCATGTGTGAAGCATTAATCTAGCACCAACTTCATAGAAACAAGTGTGCTATGAGAATATGGATTGGTAATCGTAGTAAGCTGTGATGGGAGTTTCAGCTCTTTCATCTTATGGATGGTTTTATTTCAAAAGGCTGTTCTTTTTATATTAATTTATATGACAGAAGCCAGTGTGATAACTCATTTGATCTGCAAACTAATTACATAGAGAAATTACCAAGGATTTGATTAAACTTGTTCAAACTGAAAGTGGGTGTGTGTTTAGCCTAAATTTGGTTCCTTTAAAAATGTGGTCAAACCTCCTTGTCAAAGCCTGATCTTGTCTGATCTCAGAAGCTAAGCAGGGTTGTGTCTGGTTAGTACTTGGATTCAAGACTGCTGGGAAAACCAGGTGCCACAGTGGGGTATCAGTGGCAGGTGCTACTGTTATTGTGCCCTTAGGCAAGACACTTCACCCATATTGCCGAGTAAAAAGGTGGTGTGTGAGTGTCCGTGGTGGTCAGAGGAGCTGATGGCACAAATTAAAGCTGTGCTTCCATCAGTCTACCCCAGGGCAGCTGTGGCTACAATAGTATTCTACCACCACAGAGTGTGGAGTGACTGAATAATGCACCAAATTGTAAAGTCACTATTAGCGCCTGAAAAAATGCTATATAAGACTAATGCACTGAGAATCGGTGTGAACAGCTAACATTAAGCAACCCTTCAAAAGAGCCGACTCTGTCACATTACTATTAGTAAGCTTATAGGCTCAAGAACAGGGTTATGATAAGAGCTAAGATAAGGACAGTTTGAAAAGGTTCAAAGGTGTCAGTATTTTATTTTCATATAGTGTCATGACGCCCGTTTGTTCCTGTCCTCCCGTGCTCTTTACCCCTCCCCGTCCTGTCTGCCCGGAGCTGGGCGGAGTTCGAGACTTCTCCCGCACGCACCTGGAGCGCATCAGCGTAATCACCGCCACCTGCTGCTGAGTACTTGAGGGCTCGGCAGACTACACTCTGTGCCAGACAGTCCGCGTGTAAACGTGAATGCTCTAGCTCAGTTTTTGTATCCTGGTACCTGCTTGTATGTACTCATTTGGATTTTGTTACCCTCCAGATCCCTGTCCTCGCTCATCCCCGCTCCTGCCTCTGCGCTCCGGCTCCGGTAAAGTCACCCCTCCGTCTCGCTACCTGTCTCCTCTTGGTCTCCGGCTTGCTGCCTACCTTCGGTCTTGGACTCCGCTCTCTGGACTACGCCAGTCCTGCCTGCCCCGGTCTTGTCCTGCACCCCGGTCCTGGTTTCCCCGTCCCCGACCTGCACTCCGCCCGCCTGGTCTGCCTCCCGCTCCGTGATCCCTCGTGTGACTTTGTATGAACTTATAAAGAATTTCACTGACTTTGTAAATAAACACTGTAACCTTGCCACGAGTCTGCGTCTCTTGGTCCTTCCCGCACCGTTACGACATATAGAGACTAATATTTAAACAGCAATCATCTCATATCATGGCTCAAAAAAGTTTTGAGTTTTTTTTTTTTTTTTTTTCAGAAAATCAATAAAAGATTTGAAATTAAATCATGGAAGAAAAACAATACGAACACAGTCAAGTAAATAGACTTGTCCTCAGACACTGAGGAATAAAGAAAAAAACACAAGAGAAACCTTGACGAGGACCACAGTGAAGGAGAGATCCAAGGACAGACAGGCGGTACATGTGCTCAAAACTAAACCAGGACTAAACCAAGGTCTGAACTTATATTAAATCAGGACAGGCCGAGCAGTACTAAACCACGACTAAACATGGACAATGAAACCAGCACAAAAACAAGGCTAAACCAAAACTAAGCCAGAACTAAACATGGATTATTAAACCAAGACTAAAACCCCTCTATACCACTACTGTGTTCATGACTGACAGCTATCTATTGACAAATTTTTAAAGATGGGATCCAATCACTGGTGTAGGGGGGAAGGACTCATCCAATCAGCTGAAGGGGGGAGATGAAAGTCCAAAGGTCATTTGAACATCTGTGTGAATGATGTATGACACAGTAGTCTGCCCTTGAGCCTACTGCCCTGAAACGACTCCCCAGCCAGGCTCTCCCTCCCCAAGCATCAAAACAGCACTTAAAGGCACTGTACCTGATGTTACAAACCAGAAAAAACATAACTAGTTCATTTTAAACATTTTGCATTGGTCCAAAGTTATTCCTTACTTCCCCTATGCCTTCAGAGCATGCTCATTGTTCATTGTGGTGAGTTAAAAGGCACTTTTCACAACTTTCAGAGGCCAGTCACTGTAATGTTGACAACTAGCATGCTAACTTCCTGATTATTAGACAACAAAATAATTTATAAATAGATGCAGACAGCATGCAGCGGACCAATTTTGACCTTATTGACCCTTTGACCTTGTGTAAAGGGTCAATATTCAATTTCATAATTCAGATAAAAAGAATGAATGTTCAACAGTATGGTATTAAATTTCCAAAGCACAAAATGCTCTATTCCACCTTGTGATGTCATGTAGTTGTAGTTTTCAAGTTAAAAGCCTATGAACGGAGTTTAAAACACAGTGGCACACTTTCTGTATTGCCACATGACATCACAAGGTCGAACAGAGTGTTTTCTGTTTGAGAGAAGAACACAGGATAAATATGCAGAGTTTGTGTGTTAAACATGTGTGAATGAATCAAAACACAACTCCAGGTATGGTTTTGATGACAAAACAATATTATATCATAGGTCAGAAAACAGCGTAACATGGGCCCTTTAAAATTTGTATTGCTTGTTTATTTTATATTTTATGTTTTATTAAAAGTTAACATTCATTTTGAGACACAGTGAGCTAGCCAGCGGTTCACTATGCACAGGCCAATTGCCACAGCTACAGAATCCATGATTTCCATAGCATTTATTATACCTCATTGATCACAACAATCACACAGGGACGGTGGGGGGCTCTCATTAGCGTGGTATTAGCGGTCATGCTATGGATAGTGGATGCGCAGTGCTTGGTCATTACCGCACACACCTTCCCTCCTCTTCCTTGCCGACCCCAGCCTTTGTCACTGTTTGTGGGTTCCCTGTGTACCGCGGCCCCTCATTAAGGCTCTGGATTTTGTTGCCTTTGCAGCAGCGGAGCCCTGGTGAGTGAGCAAGAATAGCATTGTGAATAGTGTGCGTGTATGTGTATGACTGCAGTTTGTTCAAAAAGATTCAGGCATGCTGTAATCCGATGTTAGCTTTGTCTGGTGTTTTTAGAAAAAACAAGTTACAGCTTGACAATTGTGACAACTTAAAACGATTTCTTCATTAGCAAAGTTTTATATTCACCAGTACTTAAGCAATACTCTGAAATGTTAGTGGTTGTCAAGTGATGGTAAATTAAGACTGTTGAAGTTGCACTTGCAATCAGAACAAAATATTATTTTGAATGGACAAAGTGAAGAAGAAATAATCAAACCTGCCAGCACTGATAACGAGATGCAATACCACACACTGCAAAATGTGTGTAACACTGGTATATTGTATTTTTGAAAGCTATATACTGATGTAATAGTGAAATGTAGAAATAGTAGGTCAAAACGCTTTTTATAAAATTAAGTTGAGGTGTGTGTGTGGGTCAGAGAGTGGACATTATGAATTTGTCTTATGTTGACTGGTGTAATTGCATTGTGTAATTGATTTCTGTAAATCTGGGACTGCAGATGGAACCTCACACATTAACTATAATCTGGTAAAAACATCTCTGTTTTATTATGATCTTAATTACTCTGTATATTGTCCCTTTAAATAAAGACTAAACTCAACCAAATTGAGAACTGGTCAGGTAGGGTCAGCATATCCTGTGTCAGGGCAGTTTGAGGGGAGGAACGGCCCTTAGGACAAAAGTGTCCCTTCCCTGTGTCCTGAGGCACTGCAGTCAGGGAAGTGTGGTGACAGGAACAGGCCTCTTCTAAGCCTTAGTCTTACTTCGCTCTATTGGTTCGATTGTTGATCAAATGTAAAGATTATTTCCTATGGGAATTTGCTCTCAGAGTTCTTTCTTTAGCATTGGCACCCATAAGGGCAAAAGAAGGCCTCATCAAAAATGTTAGAATTCTGTATTGTTTCACATGTTAAAGTATTCTGTGTAATACCATAGAATTGTATTCTGTCAACCGGACAAAAGTTTTGAAGTGAACATGTTTCGCCTCTTATCCAAGTCCAAGAGGCTTCTTCAGTTCTGGCAGGGTTCTGCAATTCACTGCCTTATATCTTAAGGTTAAGATACACTTTATTCTCACCGAAGGAAAATTTGTCATCTGCATTTGACACATCCTTCAGTGCCGCCAGGGCATCTCCTCAGGAGCAGTGAGGGGACCCATCTCCATGGTCTTGTTGGTAGGCATGGTCAAGACCACCTTAGATGGAGGATTTTACTTATGGCGCATGTTTTGGGTTGATGGGGGTAATCGGCGTGCTCAGAGGAAACCCACTCAGACACAGGGAGAACATGCAAACTCCGCACAAAAGGCCCGGGTGACCTGGGAAACGAACTGTAATGTTCTTGCTGTGAAGCATAAGAGACACCGGTGGCATGGCAGCTGCAAAGAGGAGCTTACTACACTGAAACTAACACACCCTAGTTGTTTACAGTAAGGAGTATCCACTACGTCCACTGACCTACCCTAAAGTGTGAACTGTTGTGCAGGTTGTGCATGATTGTTCAAGTCCCTAATGGGTGATCTCATATCTATTAGCATTCTCTGGCTACCACTATTGTTTTGTTTGTTTTGATTTGGGTCTGAGGATGGAGTGACAAATTGTACCTTAGACCCCTGTTTCTGTTCAGATAGATTGTCTTTACTTACAAATAAAGTTTGTTTGACCCTTCTCTCAAACCGCCTCTTCTCACAAAAGGGTAGTTAGCTCTTGCTTCAAACAGCTATAAGGCGGTGACTCACCAGTTTTTGTCTAGCTGACAGTCTAGTTGAGTAAAATTTCTTTGGCATTGTTGAAGTAACCTTGATCACTTGAGAGAATAATCCTCCAAACTTTTAAAATTATATATATATATATATATATATATATATATATATATATATATATATATATATATATATATATATATATATATATATAATTTTAAAAGATATTATGAAGAACAAAATATATTATAACATAAACTGTGTATTTTTATTCTCTCTTGTGCACATATTTTTTATTCAAAAGGGGCATTGGGACCATATCATTCAAAATCTGTGCTCTACTGATAGTATTAGTACAGTATACTGTCTTTGTTTGCTTGAAAGTCAATGCTGCTTTTGTTATTTTCCATTTGTGTCACTGAATGCGAGAATGCAGAAATGGCATGTTCTGTGCTGTTGCTACAAACACGTTCATACAATAGCAACCAAAGTTCCCTTTCCAAACAGTTATTAGAGTGATTATATGAATAAACCTGAGCTCACAATGACAGTGATTGTAGTTTTCAACATTTTTTATATTTTATCCATCACAAACCCAGAGGAAAGAAGTCATGTATGTGAATACTAGTGATGGAGCAAGTAGGTTTAGGAGAGCTAGAAACTAATTATATAGACTTACATTACTACAGTATAAATTCAAGTTTGGACACACTATATTATCCATAAACACAGAAGAAATGTAGTAAACAAAAGAAATGAACTCAAAACTTATTTTAGATCAGGTACTCCAGCTTTAAAGTAGGCAATAGGAATCTGTTAGAAGGCATTGAAAAATGGCTGTTTTGCAACAACTTTGTGTGGCTGCTATTTCAAGGTAATATGGAATATTTTTTACCAAAATTCATTCTTCTAGAGTCAACAGTGAAATAAGTTACTTCAGGTACAGTATGTAACTTTCTGGAGGCAGCACAGACATGCTTTATGGCAATAGATATGTTTTATGCCATGCTGTGTAGAATTATAGCCAAAGGAATATAATTTTCATGGAAACAATCACAAGGAGGTCCTCCAGGCCAAATAAGTAAGGTTTGTGGAGATGCAAGCTCGCTTTGGGTAGGGACTCATGTTTTTCTATGTTTTTCTATGCAATAAACACAATGAAAAAAACAAACAAGCTTTTTAGTAGATTTTTTTTTGGCAACAGTCATAAAAGTAAATATATAAAAATACATTGTGTAAAACTGAGGGCAGGGTGCAAAGAGATCAATGTCAGCACTCGTGCACTGTACCAGATGATATAAAATAAAATATATTATTTTAAGCTCTGTAGATGGAAGCTAACTAAATGCCCTATACAAGAAAAGTTGTTATCCATAACTTTTTTTTTTTTTTTTGCATAATAAGACTTTTAAATGGGATTGCAGTTATTAAAACATTCTTGATTTTGGCAACACTTTCTATTTACACCGTCCATATCAACAAACACTGAAAAGCTCCACTTTCGTATCCAATTTTTGTTTTAAATCATAAATAAATCAGTTATTCTACCATCTATTTTCTATTGGATCAGTTTGTTTCAGAGCACTTTCTAAATATTTCATCACAGGAGCGCAAAATATCCCCAAGTCAGCAGGAGAAGGAGGTTTGGAGTTTGTGTTGCCATGGAAACGAGAGGAGACCACTGCAGATTGATCACACTGTGCAGGATTTGAGCTGGGACAAAGGTGGGTACATTTACTTGAGTACCAATATTAAGAAATCCTACTTGACAAATTATACGTTGAAAGGCCCTGTATCTGAGTTTTTATTTTATTTTTTTTATATTTTTTATGTGTGTGTTTAAAGTAAAATTTATCTTATACAGTACAGTCCTACCCTTCCTCCCACCACGAGTAAGTCTGAGAGTGACGGAAAGGCTAAACAAATAAGAATGTCGTAGGACAATAAAATATGAAATAGTCAATATGTAGGAAATTTGAAAGAACTGACTACAAAAATAGTAAATAACCAAAAAAACAAAACAAAACATATCTGAAGTATTTTACTATTATTAGTACTGTCACTTTAAATACTAGTATAGTGTCAGACAGACTCAATATTTACTCAAGTAAGAAGTACTACACACCTCTGCCCTGCTCTTTCAATGGAGTTCAAGTGAAGAAATTGGAAGAAAAAAAACAAATAAGTCTGACTGGAACCCATGAATCAAGCCAAGAAAATTATGTGGTACAGAGGGCAAATAAAAATGACATTTGATATGAGCAACTCCTACTCATAACTCTTTGCTCTTAAGATGCAAACAGTATTTTGGGTATGCTTATGTTCCTATATCCTCTGAGACATGGAGGGAAAAAAAGTAAAAAGACATAAAATAACCTAAATACATGTCACAACATTTGGTCTTGTTTGATGCAACAGACACGGAGTAGGACCATTTTGAACACTATCAAATGCCTGGTGGATCAATGCCTATGTTCAGCGTTGTGAACCGAAAGTGTGTTATTGGGCAAGACACTTGACAACACAACCTGTAGAAGTGATGTGGTTAGAGTGATTGGTGTGGTCAGTGAGGTCAGAGGCACAGAATGCCAGACACATCTTTGTACAGAATTGAACTCAAAATACTTATTACATCCTCCCTTTATGAAATATTATTACTAAAAAATGCATTATTTGCCTGGCAAGTACAGAAACTATATTTCTCTGTGTTTTATACAAACCGTCTCTTTCACACCTTGAGCCAGATTCAAACATGACTGTCCAATTAGATTTGTTTATTTCAGTGACATGTGATTGATGGATCATGCATGTTGCTGACCTACTAATCCACCTTTCAGTCATGCCCATCTGAACTCAGGTAGATTCACAGCGGACGAGACTCACATCTTTATAAAGTATTGGAGAAGTCTTTATTCTAGATTCTAGGCAAATATATTGTAAAGACACATTTTACATTATTTGGCTTACCTTTCTTACATACCTAAAATGTGCTTGTTTTGATGTCAGCCATTAAAAAAAAGAAAGGATTTACTAATGCCCCACCCCCCACACATGACGTAACTTTAGAATTACACGTGTCCACTCTAATGCCATCAGGATATACTGCAGCAACATGCAGAGAATGAGAGGCATCAGCAGGGACACAACATGCTCTGCAGTGGTCACAAATGCACTCAGGAGGATATTGTAGTCAGTGAATAAGTGTGTTCCCCTCTGTGTGAAAATAATTACATTTTTAATTAAAATTCTTCATGTTGTTGCTTCTCCTGACCTGTAAATAGGTCAATACATTGCACATTTTTTCCCTGTATATGCCTCAGATTACATTAGCATTAACATGGCCTAAGACATATATTTTATGCATACTTTGCATTCATGGCTCCTATAGGAAAAAGCTTTATTTAAATGCATTTCAGCCATAGAGACGCATTGTTTAAGCAGCTCCTGAGATGAAAATAAGTGTACCGCATGCTAGTTGTTACTGTGCTGGAAGAACTCTGCTCTGGCTTTTGAGTTGTGTGCTTATAAACTCATCATGTGTTTGGAATGCATGAGGACAGGTGCTCCAGGGTTCATAGTAGCGTGACACATGTGCTCTGGAAGTATGGGAGCTCAGGGTCCAGGATCTGTGTTCTCTGCAGTAGGTCAGACCTGCCATGGTGGACTCCAGCAGGGCTGCCCTTTATCACAGATTCTGTTCATTGTTTTTATGGACTGAATTTCTAGGTGCAGTAAGGGGCTGGAGAGAGTCCCATTTCGGGGACCACAGGAACTCATCCTGCTTTTTACAGATCTTTGAGCTAAGACCTGCAACATACACTGGGGCAGTTTGCAGCAGAGTGTGACTTGACCTGGATGATCAGCTCCTCCAAATCCAAGGCCGATAAAAGGTGGCACCCTCTCCAGGTGAGGTGGAGAGTCCTTGCCTCATGTGTAGGAGTTCAAGGATCGGGGTCTTGTTCATCAGTGGAGGATAGATGGAGTGTAAGATTGACAGATTGATGGATTGGCGTGGCATCTGTGGTTGCTGTATCAGCCTGGTGTGGTGAGGAAGGAGCTGAGTCCAAAGGCAGCGCCCTCCATCTACATTTACAATCTATGTTCATACTCTGACCTGTGATCCTGGTTTAGTCCTGGTTTAGAGCTCAGGTTTTGCTCTTACCTATGGTTATAAACGTTGAGCATTGACTGAAAGGATAAGATCGCGGATACAAGCAGTCGAAATGAGTTTTCTCCGCAGGGTGGCTGGGCGTTCCCTTAGAGATATGATGAAGACCTCAGTCACACGGAAGGAGCTTGGAGTAAAGCCACTGCTCCGCCATGTGGAGAGGAGCCAGCGGAACTGGCTTGGGGCTCTGTTCTGGATGCCTCCCTGGGGAGGTGTTCTGGGGAAAACTCAGGACACACTGGAGGGACTATGTTTCTCGGGTGGCCTGGGAATGCCTTGAAATGACGTCCGTAGTCATGAAGTCATTTGAGCACCTGGTCCTGCATCACCTCAAGACACCACCCTCATTGGACTCATCTCGGCCGACAATGAGTCTGCCTACAGGAGGGAGATGGACCGGCTGGTGTCCTGGTGCAGCAGCAACAACCTGGAGCTTAACGCCCAGAAGACAGTGGAGATGATTGTGGACTTCAGGAAAGTCACAGCCCCCCTGCCCCCCCTCACCCTGACGGACTCCCCCATCACCACTGTGGACTCTTTCCGCTTCCTGGGCACCTGCATCACCCAGGATCTCAAGTGGGAGCCGACCATCAGCTCCCTCATCAAGAAAGCCCAGCAGAGGATGTTCCACCTGCGGCAGCTGAGGAAACGCAAGCTGCCGGTCCAGATGATGGTGCAGTTTTACACGACCATCATTGAGTCCATCCTCACCTCCTCTATCACTGTGTGGTTCGCTGGGGCCACTGCCAGGGACAAACAGAGACTGCAGCGGATTGTGCGCTCTGCTGAGAAGGTGATTGGCTGCAGCCTTCCATCGATACAGGACCTGTACGTCTCCAGGACTCAGGGGCGAGCAGGCCGTATAGCAGCTGACACTTCTCACCCTGGACATGGACTATTTGAGCTACTTCCCTCTGGCAGGAGGCTACGGTCCATTGGGGCCAGAACCTCTCGCCATAAGAACAGTTTCTTCCCCTCTGCAGTTTCTCTCATGAACACTTTATAATATTTGCACAAAACTGGACACTTTATAACATCGGTCACTTTAATAAGTCATGTTTGCACTGTTGTTCTGATGCTGCTGTTGTATATATTTTCTACTTTTTAAGTATTTTATTTGATTTTTAAGGGGTTTTTTTTTACTTCGTGCATGCCCTTATTTGTATTTGTATTTATTCAGTGTGTTTTTATGTTTTATGTTGCACTTTATCACCAAAATAAGTTCCTAGTTTGTGAACTGTGTTCACAAACAATGGCAATAAAAGGATTCTGATTCTGATTCTGAAATACCGCCAGAGAAGCTTGAGGAAGTGTGTTTGTGAAAGTCTGGGCTTCCCTGCTCAGTCTGCTGCCTCTGTGACCTGGCCCCAGATAAAGTGGAAGAAAATGGATGGGTGTAATGCATAAGGTAAGTGAGGAATAACTTTGGACCACTGGCACTTAAAATTCACTGGTTCTGTTTTTCACGATTTTAAGACAATCAGGTACAGCGCCTTTAACTTTTTCCAGCAAAGTCAGACACATTGACCTATTGAGCCGACCTCTGACATTTTTGGTTTGCCATTTTATAATAAGCAGAGAAAGATAAAGTTTGAAAATAAAGAGTGGAGGGAGTGCCTTAGCAGAATACCAATGTGTGGCTGTAGACTTGTTTTGGCTGGGTGTGTAAATGTGGATTAGCTGTCTCCTGAAGGACGTGAACATGGAGAAAAGGACACAAGCACACTGGGTTACACTGAGCACGACTTGTACTATGAACAGTGGATGTGTGATGGGGACTGTTCTATGAAGCAGAGAGAGATTAATTATCAGTCTCACTTTTACTTGTGTAATTTGTCAGGATTAAATATATTCTGTTACACTGTATGTTTGCTTAAAGGTGAACTGTGTAACTTTTCAGGTAGAGGGTTTGTCTATGTGGAGACATTTTTACGTTGCCTGGTCTTTCCCCAGTACACATATATTGTATAAGCAATTGAGGTAAAAATAATTCTGCTGTGTTCTGTCTGCATCTAACTAGAAAGTCTGATAATCATGAAGTGCACCTTAGCATGCTAGTGAAAAGTGCTTATAAACTCATCACAGAAAATAATTAGTATCCTAAAAATGCATAAGGTAACTAAGAAATATATATATATATATATATATATATATATATATATATATATATATATATATATATATATATATATATATATATATATATATATATATATATATATATATAATTTTAAGTAGGGATGCACTAATACCACTTTTTTTTACCAAAATGAGTACTTCATTTGTTATTTCATTATACAATTTATAAAGTGTTTATCCTACTATAGTATAGCCTACATTTTCTTAATTGAGGGACAGTTTAGAATTTCTACTAAAATCACTGGAGTTAGGGTATATTTCCAATAGAATTTAGGAAAGTACCTTTAATGTTTACTACTTCATCATACCCCTTTGTATACAATACAATATTATATACAATTGTTTTCATAGGTAAGCATAAATGATCATGTATAGACATGTACAATTTTGGCTCATTTGATATGGCCTTTTAATGGAAGTGTTGCCCTGTTTCCCACTACAAAGCCTGCTCCTCCTCATTAGCAGCACACAGCTGATGGGCCTGTATAAAGCATGAGGCCCTAATTAGTCGCCTCCTCCCTGTGCCTGAAGTGGGGCAGCTGACTCCTCGCCAGGGCCCACTGTCTTTCATTAAAGTGGGATAGTTCTGAGGAGTTTCAATTTTCTGCCCAAGTCTTAATCTGACCTGGGATGTCCTGCTTTTTTTTTTTTTTTTTTTTTTAATAACAGAATTGATTAAAGGAGACTTGTTATGTAAATTTGAGTTGCTAGTTAGAGCTTGTAACCACGTTATAGTTGTTTTGCTTCTCATTTACCCTCTCAAAGTTGGATTTAGAGTGATTCATGTTTGAGTAATCTTTATTGCCCTGTATTCAAGACATCATTTCACTGAACCCCTGTTTTCACTACCACTGAAACACAGCCACTGCTCTGTATGCACTGCGATCTTCAATTTTATTTTCTTCATCGTTGATACACATTGATGATTCAGCAGCTTTGTGTAGCCACTTTGGCACAAATGAAATAAAAAAAAAAAAATCTGCTGCTCGCTTGCATGATGTGCTGTTATCTATAGAAAGTGTCGACAACTCAATGCAGCTCTTTGTTTTGATGACATTTACAGTGCCACCAGCCTCAATAGCCCAGTGGTGAATGCAGTACTTTGTTACTTAAGTAAATGTACAGATACAGAAATAAAACTAAAAGTATCACATGAAAAAAAAAAAATCTAAAGAACTAAAAGTATGTAAGTACTCTAAAGTACTTTAAAGTACTTTAAAAATGGGCTTTAACAGTAAAAAGTAAAATTATTTCACAGTGTTGTCCATATGTTAAAGTGTTAAATGTATGTCATTAAAAATGTACACACTTTGGTCAATAGTAACAATACAATTTAAAAATTATTTTGTATGACTTTTGTGTGTTGTTTTGTGTTCAAAATTTTTTGTCAAGATGTTACCATGAACATGGCAAAAATAACCCCTCAAATCATATGAAAAGTAATTTTTACTTTTCAGTGCTGCTCAAAAATGTAGTGGAATAGAAAGTACAAATAACTGCTCAAATGTTGTGAAGTAAAAGTAAAAAAGTATCCACTGTAAAATGCTCTTTAGTAAATTAGATGCCTACAAATTCTACTTAAGTACAGTACTTTACTACTGCCGGACAGACCTGGCAGACCCAAGCGCATCGTGAGGGTCTGCTGGGAACGTCTGGCGGAGCCCTCTGTCAGAGGGGTCTTCAACTCCCACCTCCGGGAGAGCTTCTCCCTGATCCCGGGGGAGGTTAGAGACATGGACTCCGAGTGGGCCATGTTCTCCACCTCTATTGTCGATGCGGCTGCTCGTAGTTGTGGTCGTAAGGTCTGCGGTGCTTGTCGCGGTGGCAATCCCCGAACCCGGTGGTGGACACCGGAAGTAAGGGATGCCGTCAAGCTGAAGAAGGAGTCCTATCGAGCCTTGTTGGCTCGTGGGACTCCTGAGGCAGCTGATGAGTACTGGCGGGCCAAGTGTGCCGTGGCTCGGGCAGTCACTGAGGCAAAAACTCAGGGTTGGGACGAGTTCGGGGAGGCCATGGAGGAGGACTATCGGATGGCCTCAAAGAGATTCTGGCAAACCGTCCGACGCCTCAGGAGGGGGAAGCAGTGCTTCACCAACACTGTTTACAGTGTGGGTGGAGAGCTGCTGACCTCGACTGGTGATGTTGTCGAGCGGTGGAAGGAATACTTTGAGGATCTCCTCAATCCCACTGTCACGTCTTCCGAGGAGGAAGCAGAAACTGGGGACCCGGAGGCGGACTCGTCCATCACCCTGGCTGAAGTCACTGAGGTGGTTGGCAAGCTCCTCGGTGGCAAGGCTCCAGGGGTGGATGAGATCCGTCCTGAGAACCTCAAGTCTCTTGACCGCGTGGTGGTCAGGGACAGTACCTGTGGAATGGCAGACCGGGGTGGTGGTCCCTCTGTATAAGAAGGGGGACCGGAGGGTGTGTTCCAATTACAGGGGAATTACACTCCTCAGCCTTCCTGGTAAGGTCTATTCCAGGGTACTGGAGAGGAGAATCCGACCGATAGTCGGAGCAGTGTGGTTTTCATCCTGGTCGCGGAACACTGGACCAGCTTTATACTCTCCATCGGGTCCTTGAGGGTTCATGGGAGTATGCCCAACCAGTCCACATGTGTTTTGTGGATCTGGAGAAGGCATTCGACCGTGTCCCTCGTGGTGTCCTTTGGGGGGTGCTCCGGGAGTATGGGGTCCGGGGCTCTTTGCTAAGGGCTGTCCGGTCCCTGTATGACCGGAGCAGGAGCTGTGTTCGCATTGCCGGCAGTAAGTCAGACCTGTTCCCGGTGCATGTTGGACTCCGCCAGGGCTGCCCTTTGTCACTGGTTCTGTTCATTATATTTATGGACAGAATTTCTAGGCGCAGCCAGGGGCCGGAGGGGGTCTGGTTTGGGAACCACAGGATTTCATCTCTGCTGTTTGCAGATGATGTTGTCCTGATGGCTTCTTCGAGCCAGGACCTGCAGCAGGCACTGTGGCGGTTTGCAGCCGAGTGTGAAGCAGCTGGGATGAGAATCAGCTCCTCCAAGGCCATGGTTCTCGACCGGAAAAAGGTGGTTTGCCCTCTCCGGGTGGGTGGTGAGTCTCTGCCCCAAGTGGAGGAGTTCAAGTATCTCGGGGTCTTGTTCACGAGTGAAGGAAGGATGGAGCGTGAGATTGACAGGCGGATCGGTGCAGCATCTGCAGTGATGCAGTCGCTGTATTGGTCCGTTGTGGTGAAGAAGGAGCTGAGCCCAAAGGCAAAGCTCTCGATTTATCGGTCAATCTACGTTCCTACCCTCACCTATGGTCATGAGCTCTGGGTAATGACCGAAAGGACAAGGTTGCGGATACAAGCGGCCAAAATGGGTTTCCTCCGCAGGGTGGCCGGGCGCACCCTTAGGGATAGGGTGAGGAGCTCGGTCACACGGGAGGAGCTCGGAGTAGAGCCACTGCTCCTACACGTCGAGAGGAACCAGTTGAGGTGGCTCGGGCATCTGCTTAGGATGCCTCCTGGACGCCTCCCTAGGGAGGTGTTCTGGGCATGTCCCACCGGGAGGAGGCCCCGGGGAAGACCCAGGACACGCTGGAGGGACTATGTCTCTCGGCAGGCCTGGGAACGCCTTGGGATCCACCGGAGGAGCTAGAGGACGTGTCCGGGGTGAGGGAAGTCTGGGAGTCCCTGCTTAGACAGCTGCCCCCACGACCCGGCCCCGGATAAGCGGAAGAAAATGGATGGATGGACTTTACTACTTACCTTTCACCACTGCCATTGGGCACCACAATTTTTCAACATGGGAAAACAAACTAAAAAAACATAAAAAAAAAAAAAAAAAAAAGGTTTTACACTTAAAAAATCAGGTTCACTATTATCGGTTTTACTTTATTGGATATCGATTACACACATTCAAATTATTGGTATTGGTTGAAAATTCCATTATCATGCATCACTACTACGTACCACTAAAAACACAGCATTTTGAAATTCCTGGATTTGTGACGTCACACGCATCTGTCTGGAGGTCTCCCGCACTGTCAAATCACGCCCATTGCCACCGCTTGTCTCTGTTAGCATGTCAGAAAAAAAAAAAAACCAAAAAAATGCTAACCCTATCTAGGGCGTGGTAGTTGAATAGTAATTCCCACTTATTGCATTCTCACCCCAGTTTCCAGTATTGGAGCACACTTCTATTAACAGAAGACAGACATTTTTTAAGTTCTAAAGCATGGGTCACCAACCTTTTTTAACCTGAGAGCTACTTTATGGGCACTGAATCATACGAAGGGCTACCAGTTTGAGACGCTCTTCTGAAATAACACATTTTCTCAGTTTGCCTTTAGTTATACATTATTAATAATGATAAATGATAATCATCTATGTGAACACACTGATAATGTTGCAAGACACTGATCACATTATCAACAATGAGCAAGGAGGGGAACAGATATCAGTATTCAGCACTTTAACTTTACTAATCTTAGTAATTGTTAAATTTCCAGATGACACTTACATCACTACATCTCATAGGAAAAGTGCCCCATTTTCACTATCCATTGACAAACCTTTTTAACAAAACATAAATAATATAAATTGCACTATGTTTCATAAAGTTATCAATTATGTAATGTTAAAGAAAAATAAGGTTACATATTTTTAAATAAATCTCAGTTGCGTTGTGTGACTTTTTCACCGGTGTTGTGAAAAAAGCCTGTTGTTTACCCAAAGCTGCGTTTAGCTCTGGGCTTGTTCTGTCCATAGTGCGCGTCCCCGTGGGGAGTGTGCATCCCCGTGGGTAGTTAGTGTGGAGCTTTGTGAGACGTAGTGAAGTGTCCCTCCTCATTGTGCCGCTTTGCCGTCACCACACGCTCGCGAGTGAAGCGCTGGTTTTGTCACGCGCATAATACTGACCTTTGAAGTGAGTAGGTCAAAGTTCACCTTAACTTATCTAAACTTCACGTATAATCAACATATGTTTAAGATATTGTCATTTTTAAATCTATATAAACACAAGGGTGATAAAAAAAAAAAGCAACAGAACAAAATTAAATTTTAGATGCAGCTCATTAGTGAGGTGTGCTATTTTTAGAGCCGGTCTGCGGGCGACTCACGTGGGGCTTGAGGGCGACATGGCGCCCGCGGGCACAGGGTTGGTGACCCCTGTTCTAAAACATGCCAAGGCCAATAACAATACAAACAATTCATCGTATGTATCCTTTAAGCTGCACTTTGGAGTGCACCTTTAAAGTTAATAAGCGCACTGAAGGAGGAATAACAGGAGGGGAGACTCAGACAAATGACATTTTCAAAACAA
This sequence comes from Periophthalmus magnuspinnatus, assembly GCF_009829125.3. Taxonomy (NCBI): domain Eukaryota; kingdom Metazoa; phylum Chordata; class Actinopteri; order Gobiiformes; family Gobiidae; genus Periophthalmus; species Periophthalmus magnuspinnatus. The sequence continues at coordinate 20,264,173 of NC_047135.1, read as the reverse complement.
TAAACGGTAACATGGTGATCTAAATATGTCATGCGTCAGCAGTTAATACCCCATAGATGTAAAATACCCCCTCTTCCAGTACAAATAATTTAAAGGAATGGCAATTAATGCAATTTTACTGTCATCTACCAACTTAAATCTCAAACACTTAAACCATCTGTTCAAATGAACATTACATTTTTGTATTGAATTGTGGATAAACTGCTGTGATGAAATAGAACATTAAATAGAATGCTATAGTGACTCTTTGGCAGATTGAAGAAAATCGAGCAGTCAATAGTTTGTGTGCATGAATGAAAGAAGCACAAAAGCATGGATTTTTTTATCACTTTGCAGCAGTTTTGCCATAGTCGTATCTCTTAAAATGTACTTCTGAGTTTAAATCGCCACCGTCAAACTAAAGATTTAAAGCCTTGTGAATTGCAGAAAGTTTCTTTTGCTAAATAAATCATAGTTTTAAAAGTTTTAAAAGAAGATCTGGATAAAGTTTGTTTACCAATTTTTTGTCCTTTTCCCAAAGAGTTGTAACCTACCCATGAGCTATGGTAAGCTAGTGTTACTCAAGCTTATAGATGGTCTTGAGATAATTGTAAAGTTTATTCGGGATTACCACCAGATAACATCAAGAGTTTGAGGCAAGCATTTTGCAAGAGGTACAGAGATTATATAACTCAGCATGTGAAAACGAGAGAGAGGTAACTACAAAAATGGTTTTAATATAGCCACCATTGTAAAGCAGCATTGCACTGGAATGTTACAATATTAATGAACTTTTTATTTTGTCATTAGCAATGTCAGCTTTTGGTTAGTGATTGCAGTACATCCAAGCTGCATCAAGGTACCTTCCATAGCAAAACTAGTTCTACTGTCACAATGATCCTGTCTTTGTTTTTATCTGTCAGGTTTATTCACACTGTTTCTCATACATCCAGACCCCTCTCTTTTCTCTTTAGTCCTCTATACCTCACCCACCTTCCCCCCTCACTCTTCCCTTTAGTTCCCCTCACCCCATGCCTCCTCCCCCTTAACTCTGCTCTTTAGTCCTCCAAACCTCCCATTTAGTTTCCCCCCCTTCCCTTTCCCCCTCTTTAGTCCACCAGACCCCACCCCTCCTCCGCCTCACTCTCCCCTTTAATCCTCCAGTTCTCGCCCCTCCTCCTCCCTAACTGACCACTTTAGTCCACCAGACTCTGCCCCTCCTAACCCCTCACTCTCCCCTTTGATCCTCCAGACCTCTCCCCTCTGGTCCCATACAGTACAAGCAACTCAGAGAAGCTCATCCACATCACTGCACATGCCCAAACACTTACAGGCATTCAGTCCCAGGCCATCACCGTGACGACAGCGGACAAGACGAATCTGGCGCGAGGCTAAAATAATTCCCCCGGAAACAGGCTGACTCACAGATCAGACGCGCGCTCAGCACATTCTGTTGTTATTCTGAGAGAGAAGCAGAGCCGAGGAGCCAGTCAGATGCTCTAATAAGTGCTTTCCAATCCAAAATATTCACCAGCAGTCGAAATCTATCCCGCCCTCAAATTCCCTGGACTCAGTATCAATGGCATGGTCGGTCAAAGTTAGGTAACAGGACTGGATCTCATATATCACAAATCATTATGTCATATACTTTGGGAATGCCCTTAGTACAGAGAACAGTAATAGGGTGACACTGCAAACACTCACATATGTACAAAAAGGTGACTGTAAATGCTTTGTCTAAAGGTTCAAGTAGTGTAGGAATTTAAACACACTAAACTTATACACTCTTTTTCATTTCAGGTTTTTTTTTTTTTTTTTTTTGCTTATATTAAATACAGATTATTTTTATTTTTATTATTTCTTTTTTTTTATAACAAATAGTGAAAGACATATTTCCTACCTGCAAATTTTAACATACACAGTAAAAAAAAAATGTTTGAGTTTATTACAGAAGATCAAACATTTATTTACAGTACCATTATCTAAAAAAAAAGAAAAAAAAAAAAAAAGATGAAACACCAACCAGAGCAAAGATTGAACCAATGACCTATGGCTAACCGTGCCACGTCTGCCAATGTCTCTAAAATTTCTAGCAGAGGCCCATATTTTATTTGGGCCTCTTGTCTAAAAAAATATTCATAAAGAGCTTTATGTGAACTCTTAAGTACAAAGAGGCAACTGCCCCAAACATTACACACAGCCCTCTTATCAAGTAAAAAAAAAAAAAAAAATCCAAATCAGCCCTATATATCGGCCCAAACATATCGGCAGAGCTTATCAGTCATCAATTTCTCTGGATTCCGGAACAATGAAAATGCCCATGTCTGTCGATCTCTACTTCCAGTGGCGTTTCCTATTCTTTTGTTATTCTAAAAGAAGCAGAGCCGAGGAGCTAGTCAGACGCTCTAATAAGTGCTTTCCAATTCTGAAGAGTCACCACCAGTCGGAACCTATCCCGCCCTCTCCTGGATATCAATGGTGTGATTAGTAAAAGTTAGATAACAGCACCCTCCCTGGGAATGTGCAAGTGAGCTGAAATGTTTGATTACGAACAAAAGCCATTATTTAACAGAGTGGGCACTCTATTCACTTTCACAGACAGAATTAAATCAGGTTAAAATCAATCTTCAAATCTCTTTTAGAACCTTCACCCTGCTGGTTCCAGGTTAGGTCAATTTATTTGCTATTTGAATTAAAAAGAAAAACACATTGGAAAAAATGTGCAAGCTCACAGTGCACAGTTTAATGAGACATTAAACACAACCACATTAACAAACACTAGACTATCATTACAGATGACATATTGGCACTGTGAAATAAATAAGATAAAAGATTAAGTCGCTAAGATATTAACGTGCTACATCAAAGCATATAGGATGACTAGCATGCTCAGCAGACTCATTTTACAGCCAGATACCCCTGAGCTACAATTTTTGCCAATATGATGTTTAATTGTAGGTACTCTAGCTGATTTTTCTTGTCTTAAACAGATGAAAAACAGTTCATTTTAAACAGTTTGCAGTGGTCTAAAATTATTCTTTACTTACCTTATGCATTCAGAGAATAATTATTCAAAGCACTAACTTTTAAAGCTCTTTTCACAACTTTCAGAGACCATTGCCGAATTTTGAATTGACGGTAAAGCTAACAACAACTTGTATGCTAACGTGCACTTCCTGATTATCAGACAATAAAATGCTTTCTTATTGGCTCCTCCAGGCTAAACAAGAGTCAAATCTGTGTAAGTCTACGGAAGCCCACACAGAATAAGGATGCAGTCTATTTTTTTAGACTAAAAAGTTACACAGTGCATCTTTAATAGCATTTTACTAACCACAAATAAGTTACACAGCCTTATTAAAACTTTAAAAAGCAAATTAGAATGCATAATTAGGAACAACTAAACAACTCCTGATTTCCCACTAAACAGATGCATAACCAAATATTTTGACTCCCAAAGGTTGTGCACTGAACTTTATCGCTGATGTTTCTCAATAAGTTTGAAAATCACACTTTCAGCTCTGACAGTAAGCACAACTACATGGATTTCTTACCTGATGAGCTACTTTTAAAAACATTCATTAACACTGACATTTTCACAGTGAACTTATAATCTAATATGACCACCCACTTGTTTATCCCTGCTAGTATCCAAACATAAAGTTGACAGTTTCCAGTTTTGGCAAGCTAATTATCCACAGCTAACCATAGGACCGCATAGCCTCCTTCAGTACTAAATGGCTGCGATGATGACCACCAAATGTGCCGCAGTTGAAGGCTTATACTGACCAAAATGCTGAGCCTCCATAACTGTTATTGATAATTAGACGTCACATGAAGATACGCTCTGCCACTGCATTTTTAGAGTAGCACTGCAGCCGGATCAAGACTCTGCGCTAAGGCGGCGCGATACTGGTGGGGGGGGACAGATATGTCTGTCTGTCTATCTATCTATCTATCTATCTATCTATCTATCTATCTATCTATCTATATATATATATATATATATATATATATATATATATATATATATATATATATACATATATATATTACATTAGAGATTTGACCTGTTACATGTAACAAAGCATGTTTATGCTCATTATACATTGTGTACTACAGCCCATGTCTGTCATAGACAGTATACAGAAGTGGACTGAGGGAGTGTGATGTCTCCAGCCAAATGAAGCCAATTGAGGCTAGCAGTTGTAGCAGCTAACTTGGAGCCAAGTTCCATATTTAGATTTCTGAGGGTGTCTATCATAGCAACCAAAGAGCCAATCAGAAGCAAGATTGTTGATTCCCATCGATGTTAGAAACACTGTCAATAAAACTTGTTTCTAACACCAGTGGGCACAACCTCTGCGGAAGAAGGCACCTGATTGGTCTGTTATTAATGTTCATATCTTAATTTATGAAAAAAAAATAGTGAAATAAAAACACGAGGATCATGTAGAGCGGGTTAAAATGAACATTGTAAGATGGCATTGACAGCAGTTACAGATAGAGAGGCCACCATGGAACTAGTATCTGCCCATTCTCACTTCCCACTTGAAATGCAGTGGCTAATAGTTTAGCTAAGTACAGACTCATAGTGCACTCATTCACAAAGTTATTTGGACACACAGCTCAAGCTGGATCTCAAGCAAATGGATTAGATAATTTGTTTTTTGTCTGGGATGTGGAAATCATCCATTGTTTAACAGCTCAAGCTAAGGTAACAGTTTATTTAAATGTGGTTTATTCATAATCAGGGATAAACATTGTGATAAACCATTGACCGGTCTAGTGCATGGCATGACCCCTATTTAGTGTCCTAAACAGGAAATAGTGTTGACATTTGGACACAACCTATGAAAGTAGCATATAGCTCCTTGTGGCCGCCCTTGCTTGACGGACAAGCGCAATGGCAGACCACAGGCACATTAATCTGGCCTTCCTCACTCAGGACCCGCTGACAGCCTTCACCTCCATGGCGCCTCATGGTGGAGTGGATGTATGAGTGCGTGTTGCTCACTGCTTAGCCCTAATGGCTTTCTGGACCATGTTGTCACAGAGACCGCAGCAGAATACTAAAGCAGGGATTACAGCCTCTCCAGCACCAGGTGAATGTGAATCTATAACTCTCTTGCATAAGGCAGAGGGAGTCTAGACACTTTATTACAGCACTGACAACACAAGGAGATAGCACCAGAGCAGTGTATTTGTTTAAAAGAGGAATGAAATACTGCAGTGGCTTAGAGCGACTGTTGGATCCATGACAACGACACATCTAACTAATTGCCTGTATAGAACTTACAGACCCAACCATTTTGATAGAAATGCATTTGGAATTTTGGAATGGAGGCCAAAGTGAAGTGGAACATAATGTCATTTCAATGGACAATTTGGAATTAGCCACATAGTTGTATTAAACATAGTTTGTTTAATAGGAGATACTATTTGATTAAATCTTCTCTGAAATGTTGACCCTACAATGTATTTTTTGTTTTTTTTGTTTTTTCATTTTATCTACAGACCTATAAATTCAAAATTATTGCTTATTTTAGATTGAATTGTATAAATGCAAGATGGATCAGTTTGCACGTACAAGCTACATGAAACGTCAACTCTCAACAAAAATGGACAGGAACTAAATGTACCATGTCAAATACTTGACAAAGGGATGATACTGGATTGAAAACATAGACCCATTTTATAAAGCCTAAAAAATCCAAAAATCCTACCCATGTGGATTTTACCCATTCAATTGACCTAATGCCATTCACATAAAGTAGCAAGTGCTCTGTTTAGTTTGGTTATCTGACAGTGGCTAAAAAGAACAAGCTCAACAGAACAGAAATGATGGGAAGATCAGTGGCAAAGAGCAGAAAAAATTGAAATTACCTGTCAGCTATGAATAGGATTAATCTGGCTCAAACCAGATTGATTTGTTTAGCACTCTGAATTGAGTTCTACACATTTATCAATCTGGGATGGCTATCGGTGAAAGAGGACGGAAAAACATGGAACATCATGACGGATATTTGATACTGATTGGTTGAAGCATCACAACAGCAGAATGAGCTTTGTCACATTTGTCACCCTGTTCACAAATGCACAAAGCACTTCCCTTCTGCATATTTGTCCCATACAGTTGGTATTTTGGCTAAAATAGGCTGAAGTATGTCTGTCGACATCACCATGTTTGATGCTGGGTGTATTTGAACCTTAAAGCGGGAGTATTCCAAGATACATTCTCATTAGATGCTGAACTCACAAATATCATGACAATCTATCTTGCTACGCAAGGTTGGCATAGGCTGGCATAGGTTGGCTAAATCCATCACTAATGATGTTGAGCATCATGTTTGATGAGCTTAAGTTAATGCCATCAGGGCATTGGTACAGAATGCCTTTAGCAACAAAGGTGTACAAAGTATAATTTGTGCCAAACATTGTTGGTTTGTCAAATAACACTGATAAAATGTTTGGGTGTATGTTAAACTGTGATTAAATGATTAATGTGTTCATGCAATGAGGAACCAAAGACAAATTTACACTATGGTGGACCATAAAGTCCACCATAAGTTAAATGAAGTTAAGTTAAGCCAACAATTTTAACATTAAACAATGATAGGCTTAAAATGTTACCTTGTGGCACTCCAAAACTAAATGGGGCTTGCCTGTGAGGCTTAAGGTGGACAGAGGAGGGTCTTTCTTTAAAATATGACGTGTAAGTGATTTGGCAACACATTACCAGTCAGGAAAATGTTTTCCTTGTTTGAGGAAAAAGAATAAATAAAAAAAATTCTGTTGAAAACACTGCTGTGCAGAATTGCAAAGGAATTCTTTAATTTTGTGATGAGGTGCCAGATCTTAAAGCCCTAAAGCAGAATCCATAGATAAATGAGGTTATCAGAAAGAGTTTGTGTATATGTATCACAGTGTGGGGACAAAAATCTGTACACACATCATGGGGACCTGGACAAAAATCAGGTTCTCATGATGTAAATATTTTATTATTAGATCAACAACATGGTTTAAAGTTCAGAAATGGGTTAAAATAGTTTAAGGTTAGCATCCAAGTTTAGTTTAAGCAAGTAGTAATTATTATTAAAGGAGCTTCCTTATTCTGGGACAATATAACACTTTATAGCACACTTATTTTGACCTCAAGAGCTGCGATATATCTGTACTAGGGCAATACACATTTCTCTCAAATACACACACACACACACACACACAAATCGGGTAGGATATCAATGTAATGTCCCCAAGAAGCAAACAAACCCAACATTGTGATACGCAGAGACTGCTCCCCTTAGAAATTGAATTGAAAGGCAACACTGCCAATCCCCACACTGATACCTCCAGGAGTCAGACTGTGCCAGGCTAGTAAACTCTGCTGACAATCTTCTTCCCAGTGGGACGATGCAGGTTACCCTATTCTTAACACTGAGCCCAAGTCTAGACAAGAGCACTATTTCCTGCCATGACACAAGCAGAATATCCACAGAGGTGGGTAGTACCCAGTGGTGTTGTCACGATAATACATAGTCAAACTTGATTTTGCTACTAAGGAATGGACTCAATAGTAAGTACCAATTCCAATACCACAATAACAATAAGAATCAGTCTTTCTTTAGACAACAAAATGTGATTTTCAGCATTAAATTGTAGAGTATTCATTTATATTTCCATGAGGACTTATACCTTTGTAATCCCTCACTGTCCCAGATAGGTTCCATTGTGGACCATGGGCATATATACCAGTCTATGTGGGCCTATACTTGTTCTGATACAGCTCAAGATAATTTTAAAGCTATTCAGGAAAGGTTCAGTTCTATCAGGTAAATGTGACATTTTTTATTGTCAATACCTGCTCAAATGAGTATCTAGTTTAGATACTAGTATTAGTATAGATAAATATTTCCAATAGCCTACTTTTGACAACCCTTGTCCTCAGTTACATTTACCCAGCCACATTTACTTCATCCATCCATCCATCCATCCATTTTCTTACCCTTCCGACAAAAGCTTTATGTTAACAATATGAAATGATTTGAACGTTTATGTTTTTTGCACCGCTCCTTCAGATATGATTTAGTTTGTCCTAAGATTACATTAATGTCAAATTATAAATCAGATGATACTCTTAAAGTTACTCTTACTTGCATAGTAATTTCTTGGACCACTACTTTGTACTTCTACAAAGGCAGTATTAAGTAATGTTACTCTTACTTTGGTACAATCTTTGGTTACTCTACTCACCTCTGAATATTAGGCACCATATTTGCTGCCACAGAGGAAACTGTTTTTTATGTATTTATATAAGGATTATTACAGGTACCTCTGATTCTTTTTGCAAGATCACGTGGGAGATTATGGGAAGCAGAGAGAGGAGATGTTCTGCTCTTTTAGCTGCATCGTTCTGAAGGATTACCTCATGGGAACATGTTAGTCGCGCAGTTGTTTAGGAGTTTGGCACCACGCTGAGGCATTCATCTGAGAGCGCACAGGGATGAGGAGACTCAGGGTGACTGTGGAGAGGAGTGTGGGGAATGGGGCTTAAACCAAACCTGGATAAACTATGAGGACATATATAGACACTGTTAATGGTATATGTAGGTTTGGTCTTACCTCATTTTATTAGTGGTTTTCTGATTCTAGATGATGCCACACTGCCGGACAAAAGCTAGATTTTTCTATTGATAATAAGGTATTCTCGTGAGAAATATCTACAAAGTAAATTCACAGATGTTCACTCTGATCATGTTTACTTTTGACTAGGCTTTTGACTAGATATAAAAAAGTGGACTAAGTAAGTGTGACGTCACCCATAGTGAGCCCCAGCCAAATCTAGCAGGTATAGGAGCAAATTTGGAGCCAAGTTCCATAATCGGAATTCCAAGCGCGGATATCATACTCAAGCCAATTTGGAGCAAGGCTGTTTAAGGTAATGTAAGTGTTCTGTATTATTTATTTTTCATTTTTCTTATTTATTATGCCAAATAACTAGAGAAATATAGCTCAAAACCAAAAACGGTTCTGTTCATACTCCTTTCATTGCATTTTCCTTACTATACATATCCTTTGGTGCATTACTTTTCTGGTGAGGGTCTGCTTTCGGTGCTTCCAAGTTGATGAGAAATAAAAGTACTTAATTATTAGCTTCAGACAGCGGTCTCACTTTGTCACAAAGTGTGGCTTTTACTATATAGCTTACTCTTTGGGAGAAAATGCACACACATAAAGTTGAGTACCCTAGCTTTAAGTCTTATATTTAGTTAAAGGTGTGCGGTATAACTTTTCTGGTGAAGGGTACCACCTAACTGTCACCGTGGTAATGTTATAGCTTAACCAAGAATGATAAACTTTTGTGGCATTAAGTGTAACCATAGAGACAAGCAAGTCACTGCAAGACATTGTGCGTGTGTGTGCTATGTAGTTGTATGACATCTTTTGATGATTATGTTGTATTTTGGACATTATTACATATTGATCTAAAAAGACTTAATAAAAGAAACAATACTGCAGGGTTCTACTTCTGGGTTGGAAAATCGCAGTGCTCAGTGAGGTATTAGTAGCCAGTTCCTGCTTGCCCCTTTACAGTACGTTGCAGTAAACGTCACAACAAAGTCCTGACCTGGATAGCTGCAGATCACACTAGTGGGCAGCAGATTTGATTTCATTTGTGCCAACATGTCTATGAGATGCTCACGGAAATAAAATTGGAGAACAAAGTAAGTATAGAGCAGTAGGCATGTATCGTGGTAATGAAAACGGGGGTAGATCGGAGCAATGATGTCTGAATACAGGAGAATAAATCACGCTAAATACAACTTTGAGGCAGTAAATGAGAAGGGAAAACAATATGGATAAAAGCTCTGAAAAGTCAATTTTGCACAATATGTCTCCTTTAATAACTCACACACACTTATCACATTTCTGCCCTTCAACCTCCATCTCGTACATCCACCTTCAGACCAAATATGCACAAAATATAAAAGTGTGGGGTGTTGTAGATCGGTTCTTCATCTAAGCGTGCACAGGGCAAAAGCGGAGGGATCCGGAGGCAGCTCACAGCACCGCTCTTCATTAAGATTTAAATATTAACCTTCAGATGGAGCACAACCTCCCAATCGTGCTCATTTAAAAGGTTATTGTTGTAGTCGTATTAGATAAAGGTCAAAATGCATAATACAGAGACTATTTCCAAAGAGTGCACTTCAACAGCACAAGACGTGTCATTATGGAGGGTAAAAAAAGGGTTTCACATTTCTCAAAAAGTTCTATGCAAGACATGGAAAAGAAAGGGATAACTATAACTACTTAGAACAAACATGACTTTTGAAAATGTTAAAAACCTTTCTCAGAATCACTTGAGTGATTTTGGGGTTGAGCGCTATCTCAGACATGGATGTTCAATTTAGTCCAAAATTATCCACAGAGAGCTAGGTACTGTTCGTTTTTTGGGGGAAGTGCCAATATTTGAACAATACTACTTCTGCACCTATTGTTGTATGAATCTGTATGTAGAATGAAAAATTAATAAATACATAAAATAATAATAATAATAATAATAATAATAATAATAATAATAATAATAATAATAATAATAATAATAATAATAATATTTATGCGTCCAATAATAACTTGTATTAATGGATTATTTGTGTATGGTGAAACTGTCCAATTTCCAGTACCAGTTTTTGTACTTTTTTTTTTTTTTTGCTGTAGTATTTTTTTTATTTATTTGTTTATTTATTATTATTATTATTATTATTATTAGTATTATTATTATTATTATTATTATTATTATTATTATTATCATCATCATTATTATTATTTGTACCAGTAGTACATTAAATGCACTGTAGGTGATCTTTACTTGTTTAAAAAAATAAATAAATAAAATAAAAAACAAAGAACAATGTTGTTAGTGTCCTTTAGAACTTTCCGAGACCAGAGCGGAGTTGTGCTCTCACAGTAAACCTAAAAACAACTGGTGTGCTAACATGCACTTCCTGCTCCTCAATAAAATGACTGAAAATGGTCTATAGTTAGACTTAGACAGTACACTTCAGATTTATTTTCACCTCAAGAGCTGCTTATACAATATGTCTGTACTGGGGAAAGAAATTTTGCTCAAATACAGGGGGAAAGAAACATTGGTACTCAGCCCTCCATCAGTGGCAGATGCATATGAGATGCACCACTGGGGCTAAACTGAATTATTTAAATAGCTAGCAAAAAAAAAAAAAAAAAACCCATAAAAAATGACATGCTTTTTGATCCACACCATTTACTGCAGAACAAACTCGGAGTTGTTCGAACATTACAACACAGGGCTCAACTGTTCCTATGAGCAGAGAAGGAAAAGTGAAAGAGGAACAACACATGCAGAAAGCATTCTCTCCTTGTGGATATCTGAAATGGGCCTTCAGTAGACCTAAGATCTAAAAAAAACAGGACAACAGACCATCTGGACCTAGGAGAAAAGGTGTAACTGTTCCTTACACAGCTGGTGTGTCTGAAAAGCTTCAGATAATTTTCAGACAGCATGAAATCCTGGTCTATTCCAAGCCTACAAACACTTTAAGACAGAAACTGGTTCAGCCAAAGGACAAAACAACAAGTCATAAACAAAGCAATGGGGCCTATTCCATTCAGTGTAGTGAAGAGTGCAGTGAGCATTATATTGGAGAAACTAAACAGCCACTCCATAAGAGAATGTACCAACACCGTTGCGAGAGCTCCTCTGTGCCCCAGTCTGCTGTACATCTTCATTTCCAAGCCTCTAACCACTCCTTTGAAAATAGTGAGGTACAGATCTTAGCCAAAGAAATGGTTTGAGAGAGGAGTTTATCTCCTATTTATAACTCCATCCTCAGACCTAAATCAAAATAAGGAAAACAATAGTGGCAGCCAGTACCCAACAGGGGCCTGGATGAGTATGCATATATGTTCACTAGTGTAGTTTAATAGACCTAGCCAAAAACAAGAATGAAGCGGCTTGGATGAGTAGTAAAAACTTCATTAACAGAATGGATTTTTTTTCTTTTACCATGGATCATACCTGGACAGCTGAGGGATTACACAGACATAAGTAGCAGTGGTTGAACTCAGACAAATTAATAAGTATTCCAATTTTGATTTAATCTCTCACTTTTGTAACTCATTCCTAACTTCCCCTTTGTTCAGCAAGATGAGCTATTAAGCACACTCCTGGGTTACAATTGATGAATATAATTAAAGGCTGACTCTATATTATATCTGTACTGTGGCATGATGTTGTAATGATCCATTACAGTGACTTTAATGTGTCTGTCTCACACCAAAATGTTTGCTATAGATGGCCAAGAGAAACTGTTCGCATTGTTCAAGTATTTTATCCCATTTCACAACCTTCTTTATGCCTTCCTCCCCTGCATACTTGTCAATTACCTGTCCTGTGCTCCTTCCTGTATCTTTGTACTTTAAATTTGCATAGTTTGCGTCATGTGGCATAGTTACGTAACACATTATAATGCATTAAACTTGTATTACTGTCTACGCCTGTTGCATTATTCATACATTCTGGTAATGATGCAATTAACTGGGTAAAGCGTGAGCACTGCCCTCTTTATTTATTTACTTGTGAGTCCCACTGGGGGGGGGTCAAGAAGCAGACTTCAGACCGTAGACAGGCTGACGGAGCTGCAAATTGCTTTGTTATGCTATTGGGGTGTTTATCAACCTTTTCAAATTTTGTTTTAGTTTTTCCTTGTATTTGAGCAAAATTTGTCCGGCCCCAGTATAGATATATTGTATAAGCACGTCTTGTGGCCAACATAGGTCTGCTGTTTACTGCTGGCATGTAAATATAAAGTGTTTTACTGTTGGTGAATCATGACATGTGCAGTTAGCATGCTAGTTGTTGTTAGCATTACTGTGATGGCAAATTCCAGTCTGGTCTCTGAAAGTTGTGAAAAAAGTCATTGTGGTGAATAATTATGATACTCGGAATGCATAATGTAAGGAAATAACTTTGGACCACTGAAAAACTTTTCAAATGAACTAGTTCTGTTTTTTTCCACATTTTTAAGACAGCATAAATCAGGTACAGCACCTTTAACATTTAAGTATGCATTGAATTAGATGTATAGCGATGCATTAAAACCTATAGGGATGTATTAAAACCTACACTACGGCAGATACAAATACCTATCTCAACATTCTCTGGGATCCACAATACACTTTTCTTCAATACTTAATGAAAATGTCAGTCTCGTCACTGATGAATCTCACATCAGATGGGCGTGATTGACAGGTGGATTAGCCAATCTATGACATGCATGCTTTGTCCGTGTCAAAAGAAATATGGCTGCTTATGAGGAAAGAAAAAATATCACAGGGGACAGAAAAACATTGCGTACTTCTGCGGAATTAATTAATGAAACACTGAACTGTTAATCTGAGGTGAGAGAAGTTTGATTTTGTTTGTAAATGATAGATGACCAATGAGCTCCTTTGTTTCACATTTGTCACTGAAATAAACTAATCTGATTGCACAATCATGTTTGGTTCTGGCACGAGACACAACAGAAGGAGTCGTGTTCTTGGGCAAGACAGAGGTATATCATTCTGGATTTGCCAGGCAATAGCATAGCCAATACACTGCCCAATGTTTTTGTTGCTTTATTCTTGTTGTTAAAATAAACCGCCTATGCCAGAAAGCCCATCTGAATTCTGCCCTGTTCTCCATGTTGGATGTCAGTGCAAGAACACTGAATACATTACATTTGGACACAATTGGATAAATAGTAGGTTATCTGGCCTGTTTTTTGTTCTTTCTTCTTGGATGGACACATTTTCAGACAAAATCAAACTGCATTGCACCGTGAATCAGTGCCTGACAAACAGAGGAAATTGCCAGAAATGAGCTCAAATTGCCGTGATTAAAAGTGAAGAGGCTGCAGCAGAGGCAAGGGCATGAGGATGGGATTTTTCTACCCCATACCACAATCTGTGGTGAGTTCAGTGTTCTGTGATCAATTGGTGATGGGGGTAAAACTTTCAGATTCAGTGTGATAGAGAAATTGTTTTCCTTTGCTGTGCCAGCCACACTTATCCAGCTCTGTCCTTTTTATTTACTTCTTTTACACTGGGTTGATGAATAGTAAATGGTCACATTTTTGCATAACATTTTTCCTACTTCAAACCGCTCAAAGCGCTTTACATCAAGGAAGCACTCACATATTTACACACACATTCATAACCCAATGTACACACTAGGGGTCAGGTGTGTTAAGTGTCTTGCCCAAGGACACAAAGACAGTGGATTTGACTGCTCAACTAATGATGTTTGTTGAGAGCAGGACTCAAACCACCAACCTTCGGATCAGTGAACGAGCACTCTACCAATTGAGTTATTGTTGTCCCTGAATCCTTGTTTAGTCAGTCCGCTCCTTCTGAGCTTCATAAAAAAACACGCAATATTGAACTTTCCAGTTTTGTAACATTTTTGGTAAAGTTCAGAGGTCTACTGTTTAAGTAATAACTAAACAAAACAAAACAAAACAATCTGAGCATTTCAACCATAAAATTGCGTTCATCACAACTGCATGTTTCTGTTAGTATGTCAGGAAAAGTTGCTAACCCTAGCTGTGGATTCTTTATTGAATAGTAAAGAAGACAGCATCCTTCTCCAATTCTCAGTTGAGGGAGCACTCCTACAGAAACTTGTTGTCTATTGCCAGAAGATAGCAATTGTTTTAAGTCGTAAAACATGAAATGCCATAGCAAAGATACTCAAGAGTATTAACATGCTAATTACTGTTGCAAAACTCACTTATACACTCATCGATGTGAATTATTAAGATGCACTGAATGCATAAGGTAAGTGAGGATTAACTTTGGACCACTGCAAACCGTTTAAAATGTACTTTTGTTTTTCATGTTTTTTTAAAAGAAAAATCAGGTACAACACTATTGAAGTGGGACCTTTACAAACTCATTTATTCTCTTCTTTGCTCATATTCATCAATGACTCTCCTGTACACTGCTTTAACTCCAACTCAAAGTCACGGCATTACATAACTCAATGTGGAAAACTGTTTATAACCCACGTGTGACAGTGAAAGTCAGGCAGCCCATACCGTACACAGCTCTGATGTATGGATGCTATTAGCTGCACGCTTTTGACCAGCTGCTTGGAGCTGTGCCCATTCCCCACCCCACTACATTCCTTATTTACAATGAAAGGACATGTTTAGGAGGAAGAGCGCCCCCTGGGATCAGAGTTCTTCTACAGCGTAGCGATTAGGCCATGTGTAAAATCAGTCTGTAACATCACCGCATTCTCTTTATCAACCTCTTTGTTGAGGTCACCATTTCCTGTGCCTCAAGCCAAGCTCAAACATGTTTGTTCCATTGGACATCCTTTGCAGAATATATAGAGAAGGCAGATTATATATGTGCATTTTATAAGAATGGTAATTTTTTTTTTAAAGAAGGGGAGAGGTGTCAGTCTGTATTTATATGTATGTCAAGTACCATGTATGTTATTTTTGGGTTTGGGTTACTAGATAGAAGAAACATACAAGTTTTTCTCATTCTCAGTATATGGACAGGCCATGAAAGCTCAGAACCTCCAGAATTCACTCACTGAGCCACAGAGGCTGCAGTAGGTAGTGGTGATTTAGATCAGAGAGAGCCCTTTTTGATTTTAAACCAACTTAGATCCATTTTGAAATTAATAAAATGTGAAATAATGATTTATGCCATATTTTAATATCAAACACTCAGAAAAAGTCTTCCTTCAAATGAGATGAATGCAGGATTGGAGAGGTCAAATAATCAACTCTAAACTTGATGTGATTGCAGTGTGTTTGGGCTGCTAGTGTCTGTGACTGATGGAAAAATACCACACAGAATTTGTGGCAGTTTAATTCGGAGCATTTCTCAGCAGAATCTCATGGAGATGAAGTATTAGACCGTTCCTTTTAAGCTCTCACTTCAGTCAAATTGATTCGAGCACATTTTTCTTCACCAGCTCTTTTTAAAATCCAATATCCATTTTACTTCCACACCTGTAAGTGCTGTTGTATGCCCTTTGCCCACTAATGAGTTGGTGTCTAGTAAGGTTTTTATTTTTATATATTTGATATTTTATAGTTAACAAATACAAACATCAAGTGGTGATACAATGAACAGAAGTTGAAGGGAAAGTAAACAGTCTAGATCAATAACTTAGGGGTTGGGAGTCAGCTACTGGCTTGTCTACATGGAGACGGTAATGATTTGCCTGGAATGTTCCACTAGTACGAATATTTTTTTGTTACATGTACAACATTCCCTATTAAACAAACAAACAAACAAACAAACAAACAAAAACATGCAATCTTGCTGAGAACAAACTTTACTCCCCTCAATTTCGCATGCCATATAAGGTTGTTATGTGCGGCACAATGACAGGGTGGCTCCAAGTCTGAGTTTATTTCTCTGTGTCTAAGTGGGTTTCTTCCAGGCACTCCGGTTTCCCATGTCAACCCAAAACATGCACAATAGGTCAAATCACCTCACCAAGGCTAGCCAAGACTACTAAGACTCAGGATCTGGAGATTGGATCTGCATTGTAGCTGTCACAAGTCCTAAGAGGTTGCCCCTACAGGATTGCATGCAGCGACCAGAAAGTGTACCTTGACTTTAAATCAAAATCAAAGCTCTTTAGAAATCAGAATATTATATATATATTTTGTAGAGTATCACCTACCCACTTTTTTCAACTCAATGAGGAACAAAAATAATCTACAAACACCTCAGATGAGAGCTTTGTGTTGTTCTATCACCTGTGCCTGTTTGTGATTCGCGGTAGCCTCCGGACCAGCTGTCTACCTGCTCCCATGCACGTCACCCCTGGCCGTGCTCCAGAGCCTAACCCCACACGAGGCAGCGTTATTGCCCTCTGAAGGCACATCTGCATTACTCTGATTAATGGAAAGTGCGCCGTGAACAGTTGGCCCGCTTTAGCACCCAGAGATCAGCTGATTGGATTTTTATGAAACTTTGGGGGCACCTCATTCCTCATGCTGTAATGCTGTTTGCTTGGGCTTGTAAACGCCCAGAACAATGCATGTTAATTATTTGTCGCGCAATGTGGCATTCTTTGCACAGATACGCCAACTGATGCGTCCCAGTTGTGTGTGTGTATTAGAATGGAGCTAATTGGACTTTGGGGGTGGAGGATGGATAATGTTGACATGTCTCGCACAATAAGTTGAAGGGATTAATGTCCGCGGGTGTTCCCCTCCGGCAGTGCGGCGTAAACAGATGCTAGAGCTAGAGCCAAGCTGATTCAACTTCACTCACAGCTCAAACAAGACAATACTGTTCTGCTGATGTAATTAACATTACGCTAAATGAACGATACTGTCAGTTTGACTGACACTCATGCAAAAGGAGGTCTTGGGTTCAATTCCTGGACTATTTGGGGCCATTCAGAGTTGAGTTTGCATCATGTCCCTATGTTTCTTGTGAGTACTGCTGACTATGGCAATTTTTGATACTGTGAAGTGGACAGTGGCATTGGCCGAGGAGCAACAGAAGACGGTCAAGTGCGTGTCCAGATGCCGAATCAACAGCCCCAAAATGCAACCTCTCCTACAGTCTATAGTCTGCACCACTGTTCCCTCTAAACTGCGCGCGTGCACAATTGCGCACTGCTGACTCTCCGCGCACAGAAAATCTGTGCTGCGCACAAAAACAATCGAACCGGAATTGAAAATAAAATAAACACACAACGATTCATTCTGCGCTATTTTTCAATGTGAGTCAGTGAGTGTGACCGGGGGCGAGCTTCTCCAGACAATTATGTGATTCACATACGTATTTGCGCAGCTTATCCACGTCATTGACAGGCGTCCTCATGTGCCGCTACCGGAGTTTTCGCCGATGTGGCCGATGTGGAGTGAAGACTCGCTAATGATGCTAAGTGCTGTTTAACCCCTTAATGTTCCGACGGCCCACCTTCTGGCGCACTGTTACACACTGTTTTGTAGTAGTTTTAAACATGAGGAAACGGACAAAACAAAGGAAGTACGCGACCGAGGACACTGTGGATGTTTGTACAAGTTAAACTAGAGGCATCTCAGACACGGAGCGGTTCGTGGAACCGAGTGAAGATCTCATGATGGACTCAGGAGCAGAGGACCTTGTGTTTTGATGGACTGGATGCTGTTCCTGATCGGTAAGCGTGGTTTATTCTGCTATTGACTTAATTGTGGGTCAAATGTGTATCATGTGTAATCATTAGCATTAGCTAATGCACATTGGAGTTTACAGTTGTCTTGGTTTGGTTGGAAGCTCATGTTTTGCCATAGTTAAAATGAAATAGTTATACTTCCAGTAGCTTTAACATACTACACAGGTCATGAGCAAGATTTTTGTCATTTTCATTGTATAAATGGGCTAAAGCACTTAATTAAAAGTCTTATAACAGAAATGTACATGCGGTAATTTGATTCTTTTAATAAACCATTTAACTTGGATGGATGCGATGCAGCATGACCACAGTGCACAGGTCTGATGTCGCTCACAGTGGTCCATGGGACCGCTCAGGGAGTTTGTGTGTTTGCTCAGACTCGTGAAAAATTAGAGGGAACATTGGCCTGCACTGCACTATAGTTGTGGCCAGACCTCCTTGTTGAAGCCTGATCTCGTCACATCTCAGAAGCTGAGCAGGCCTGGGCCTAGGAAGTACTTCAATGGAAGACTGCTGGGAAGGTGCCACAGTGGGGAACCATTGGCAAAATTGTCATTGTGTCCTTAGGCGAGACACTTCACCCACATTGCCTAATATGAATGTGGTGCATGCGTGAGTGATTGGTTGTGGCCGGAGGGGGCCATAGTCTTCTGTCAGTCTATCCCAGGCCAGCTGTGGCTCCAATAGTATCTTACCGCCACAGAGTATGGAGTGAACGCACAATGCAGCAAACTGTAAAGTGACTTTTAGCATCTGGAAAAATGCTATATAAAACAAATGCATTATTATTATTGTAGGCTTAGGTAGGTCTTGTCCCAGCTCATTATCACCGGGATGGCCCAAAGCAGTGTAGACAGGGCCATGTATAATTAGGAGAGTGCAAGCCAGTTGTGCATAAGCTGCTACTCCTCGATGAACCTGACCTGAACCCAGAAGGCTAAAAACAAAGATCAAAACTATATTTTAGCCCTAAATCTTTTGAAGCCCAGTCTACCATTCTACTTCCCACAAGCTTTCCCCCACCTAATTTTCTTTTATGAAGGTAAAACTCATATTTGTGAAGCTGGATTGGTTTCAAACCTGTTGTTCTGGTTACCTCTGACTACCTTTGAATCTGTCTGTACCATGGTTGCATCGCACTGGGTTATGTCTACCTGCTGGGACACAAGCGACAAAGTTTGTCCAATCAAACAGGAGTAACATAAGGCTAGTTTGTTTCTTGTTCAATTTGTAGGAAATATCTGAAGTATTTGAATAATAACACTGGTTGGTAATTTGCCGTGAAAGCTCAGTTCTTTTTGCAGATGTCTGCGGAGCCTGTTTGAGTGCGTGAGGAGACAGGCTGAGAATGTGTTGATTATCGCCGAACTCCTCGACTACAGCAGCTCATCAAAAAGTCCATCCAGCGTTTAATTGCTTTTCCAAACACCTTTAGCCCTTGAAAAATCCCATTCCACTCCCTCTGCAGACGCTAATTAGCCACTTAAACTGCACAGAATCAAATGGTTTCACTGCTGCACTATTTTCCAGTCCATATTTTGAAAGGCTTCCAGGTCTGCCACAGTTCATCTGTTCCATGATATGGAGGGCTGGCATGTGCCGCAGACAAACAGGTAATGACATCCTGCAGCTCTCCGCTAAGGTCGGCATGTTATATAATCCTCAGTGAATATGGATGTACTATCATTTATTTCAGTAAAATAATTTATTTTAAGAACTTCAAATACACCAATACATTATTTATTGCTGCACAAACAAACACACACACACACAAAAAAAAACACTGCACATGAATGGTGCTTTGATTTTAAGAGACAGACTTTTTAGGGTTATTGTCCATGTTGTTACTTGTTAATAATAATGATTATGGTATCGTCTACTATTATGACTAGCATTCTGGTAATAATAATGTTTAGCTTTTAGAATCAGAATACTGTTTTATGAAACTTTGGCCAACAAGAACAATTCTTGCCATATTTGTGCATAAACTATTGAGAATCCATTTGGACCAGCTCCCACTGTTGCGATTGGGCCCAACCCACCAGTGGTTCAAACCAATCACAGGGCAGTATTGTGGTTTGAGGTGAAGCCAAAGGGGAAGCGAACCAAAACAAACATGGGGGATGTTGACTATTTTAGCTGAAATAGGCCTGTTTTTGAAAAATGTGCAGAGCGAAAGCACTTTGTGCATTTGTGACTGGCTAAGATATCTGCTTTTCTCTACACTGGATTTAACAAAAGTTAATTTTTTTTTTTGCCTTGTTCTGCTGCTGTACCGCTTTGGCCAATCAGTTTCAAACATTCATCTGGATGTGTGGCCTTTTCCAAACTGTGTTCGACGAAAGCCATTCCTGACTGTTAAGTGTGTAGAACTCAATACACATATCAAGGTTGCTGGTATTAGGGTTTCAGAGCAATAGCAATGAACAATGCAAAGCAAAATATTCTATATTTGAATGGTAAAAAAAAAAAAAAGTTTTGGCTTTTGGCACCTAGCTAAAAAAGAAACACTTACACACTTAACCGAAGTATTGGTATCAATATCAGAACTGAAATGCGTCAAATTTACTCTGTGGCTCCTTTTCACTATATCCTGGAAAATGAAAAATGCCGTAAATGTACTGTTATATAAATTGACTGACTATTGCACAACTTTGGTGAGCTCTGGACACAAACGCTCTCTGACACACTGCTGCTTGTGAATCATGTCCCTGCTGAGGTCTATAGGGGCAGCGAGCAGAGGAGCGGTCATTAAATCTCCCCCGACACCTCCTTTCCTGATACCTGTGCGCTACCACCGGCTAACCCACTCCTTATTTTGATACATACAGTTTACCGTGTGCCACTAAACCCCTATATATAGCTCAAATCCCTGGACGCACTTCTTTTGGGGGTACAGTTAGAGCAGTTTCTTAGCAACCGCCTCTGCTGTTGGTTGAGGCAGGTGCTCTCCCTCCCTCAAGTGTCTGTCATGGCGCTCCCAATTAGCAGCCGTCATCTCTGTGCGCGTTTGGGCCCGGTTACAGTAATGTCGCTTACAGTCACGCGGAAACCAATTAGCGGGCTGCACCGGGCTAATTAGTGCGCAGCAGCCTTCAACGCCGTTTCACACCAGCACAGAATAGGGACGCTGAGGAGAGTGGAGATGTGCAGATGTAGATGTGTCAGAGTACGAGCAAGAATGGGGATCAAACTCAGGTGGAACAGGCAGGTAAGTGGAGAGAGCAAGAGGGGAGTGCTAAAACGGATGTGAAATGGGTATGTCCAACCGCTAAATGCTCTGCTGAAACTTCGCACCAAAAAGAGTAAATATTAAAGAGAGGATATTACACTCCTATGGTGTACTAACTGCTAACATATAACATATTTAGATCGCCATGTTATCTTTTATTGTATTGTATTGTATCCTGTATTGTAACCCACTCCTGACTTAACCATCATTGGTTGAGTGATCAGATCCACTGACCTACAGGTTGGCCATGTGATTACAGCTCCCATAGATGAATGCTGTCGTTGTCTTGGGCAAGACAATTAACCTCCCCTTGCCCCCAGTGTCTGTGTACACCGGTGTATGAATGCGTATGTGAATGGGTGAGTGATTCCTTGATGTAAAGTGCTTTGCGTACCTTGAAGGTGGAAAAGCGCTACATAAAAATGTGACAATTTACCATATTCTCCGAAAACAACATATTAAGGAATAATAACATTCACTTTAGTTTTTGAAGTCACTCCCCCTTCAGAGTACTATCACAAAACAATCAGCTGGCATCCCACTAATGAAACTACTGCCCATTGGATCAGATTTGTCAAGTTGTAGTGGATTCTTTTGTATAATGCTTTTGTATAGAAAATAGCCTTGAAGAAGCATGGATGATGCAGGCTTCTGGGCTGGACTGTGGATAGGATCTAACGAAAAAGGAGGGTTTGAATAGGGCTCGGCAGAGGTCGCTTCATTACTTAAAAATGCATGGATGACACATAAAATCTCTTCAGACATGATCAGGGAGCAACATTTTGACATGATAGAAAGCTCCAAAAAGTCAATTTTACATACACCCGCTCTTTAAAATTCAACTCACTCATGTTTTTGATGAGGTAATAATGTCCTAATATGGCTTAAATCGCACAAGAGTTAATTTTATACAAAAAAGGACCATTAAGTTTAAATCATTTTAAACTTGCCTGAATTAAAAAAATAAATAAATCAAAGATTGGTCCAGCAGCTACTGAGTGGACAAATAGGAACACATTTTGAATTAATATAGCATCCATCCATTTTCTTCCGCTTATACGGGGCCGGGTCGCGGGGGCAGCAGTCTAAGCAGGGACTCCCAGACTTCCCTCACTCCAGACACGTCCTCCAGCTCCTCCGGTGGGACCCCAAGGCGTTCCCAGGCCAGCCGAGAGACATAGTCCCTCCAGCGTGTCCTGGGTCTTCCCCGGGGCCTCCTCCCGGTGGGACATGCCCAGAACACCTCTCTAGGGAGGTGTCTGGGAGGCATCCTGAGCAGATGCCCGAGCCGCCTCAGCTGGCTCATCTCGACGTGTAGGAGCAGTGGCTCTACTCCGTGATCCTCCCATGTGACTGAGCTCCTCACCCTCATCTCTAAGGGTGCGCCCAGCCATGTATTTTTTTATGCTTTTCGTTCTGCTACATAAACAGTATAGAAAAGTTTTGTTGTTCCACAAGTTTTGCTTTTGTCTTGTTGAATTTGTATAACTCCAAACTTTAGGACTCAAGGACCTCCCTATTATGAGCCCTAAGCAGCGCGCCAACGCTGTCAAGGTAAATGTGAGTGGAGAAAGCTGCTGTGTGTAGTGTGGGGGTGTGCAGCTGTCAGCAGTAAACAGTACATCTAAACAGCTCTGAAAAAGTCTCTCTCAGTCTCACTTTTGTCAACTTTTTCAATTTAGTCTGAGTTTGGTCTTTTATTAAAAATGGTTGAATTTTAGTTAGGGAAAAAAAAAAAAAAAAAAGAATACGAAAATGACCAAACAACAAATTGTAGCAGAAATAAGCTACCATACCTGCAGATCCAGCATTTTTAGTTCCAATAGAGGGGGCATTACAGATTACGTATTTAGATCATGTCACCTTTTGTTGTTGGTTTGTACTCTGTGTCTCCCTTCCCTTTGCTCTCCCCATTAAGTCACTCCCACTTCAGAACACCATCACAACACAACCAGCATGCATCCTGTTCATTAAAAATACTACACATTACATCAGAATTGTGAAGTTGGAGTATATTGTATTGTTTCCTGCTTTTGTATATTGATGTAGAGTTATTCTGTGGGAGCATGGGTGACGCAGGCTTGCGGCCTGAGCAATGTACAAAATCTTAGAGCTAACCATAAGAAGGGTTTGAACAGGGAGAGATTGCTAGATTACTCAAACATGCATGGATGGCACCTAAAACGTCTTCAGGCATGTTTTTGATGAGAGAACAGTGTTAGAAAATTGTAGCAAGCTCCAAAAAGTCCATTTTGCATAATTGGAGTGTTTAGCCACAAAGACCAAGCTCATTATGTTGTTGTGTTCCTGGGATAGACACTTTGCCCGTATTTCCTACAGAGCACCAAGGCAGGAGAGTCCTTAATATCTTCTTAACATCACTTCACACTCAGCAAAGTATTTCTAAAAGCACATGTATTACACCGTGCCTGGACAGATTGGTGCTTAAAAAAACAAAAAAACAACAACTATCAAATAAAAAATAAATCCAGTTTGCACTTGAGGCCAAAGGAGGAGTGGTCATGGCAATAGGTCGAAGTTTGCAGTTTAATTGGTATGTGTTGTTTTCAGAACTCAACCTGTGAGCATTTGGAAACACCTCAGTTCTGCCTGACCTACAAAAAAGATTCAACAATAAATTGATTAATAATTGCAGTGTTGTTACTTTTAAGTTAAGGTACACTTTATTGTCTCTGTAGGTAAATGTGTCCTCTGCATTTGACTCATTAGAACCTTTGAGCCATTTTCAACCTTTTCACCATGTTGTAATGTCCTCTTGTCAAAAACATCTGGGGTTTCATTTTTGCTTCATTCACGCTTGTATCATTAACCCATTAATCCAAAGTTGTCTTCTCCGAGCACTCAAAACATGTTCTGTTTACATATTAGCTGTTTAGTTGCGTCATAGATAAAACTTCTATGCAATTTCTAAGCTGATAAACAATCTCCAGACTCATTCTTTAGTCAAATTGTGTTCACAAAGAACACATGGCTCTATTAGCTTTACCTTAATTGGAGATAAGCACTTCATTTGTTTAGTTGTTTTAACTAAAAAAAAAAATTATATTTTACACTAACTTTCACACTAACTTTGATTAGTGACTAGACCCTAGAACTCATTGTATTACAGCAAAAACCTGCACTTTAACAATATTAATTTTAGCTCCAATTATATTAAATATTATTGGCCTACAAAATGTCCTGATTTGAAACCCAGTGATTCTGTTTTAGAACTCATCACTAATTTATGTATATTTGTATTTTAACTCTTAACTTTTTCCAAAAAAATAAAAAATAAATAAAAAATACCACTTAACTGATGTAAAACTATGATCAACATTTACCACAGGTTCTATCCCACCAAAATGAGTCATAATAAGAAAAAAACATGAAAGCTTGTCATTTTCACTTAAAAGGGTTATGAGGCTACAGAACAGACGCAATGAAAGTCAGCCAGGGGAGGAGAAGAAGAGAGGGACCAAGTTAAGTATTTGTGGAAGAATGTGTTTCCATGGCAACACAGATGTTTGCATGGGGTTGGGAAAGACAGAGTGTGAGTCAGGAGATGATGACACAATGTAATACTTGTTTCTGCACTTTTTTGTCAAAGCGTATTTAAGGTGAGATGATAAATTTTAGGGGAAATTCAATGTGCAAGTTTTACATTTGGTTAATAGTACTAGATTAGAATCCCCATAGTTTAAACTGAGCAGCAGGACAGGTCAGAATTCTATGGTGGAATTTGCTGTGTAACTGTCAGATTGCAGATCCGTTGACCTGGTTTTATGGTTAATATCTCAGTAATTGCCGGCCTATACACATAAAAAGAAAAAGAAAAAAAAGAAACACTATGTCTTCTCTGTCAGTATGAATAGAACGAAAGTGTAAATTATTTTTAATAGCTTCAGAATGTGGGGCCATTATTCAACCTCAAAGATGTGATTGTTATCAGTTATAAGGACTTTAATATTAATATGGCAAGTTTGTGAAGCCAATCTTAAACATATAAAGATGAGGTTCAACATTTGTGGATGATTTGGATATTTCTTTCCAAAAACTGTAAATCTCCCATAGAGTTACTGAGGCCCCTACCATCCATCTGAAATTAGGACATCAGATTATGTGATGCTGTGAAAGCAATCTGTACCATGCAGGGCAGCTAATGCCATACAGGTTTTAAGAGGGTGTATAAGACTCACTGCTAAATGTATAAATCAGACGTTACCAGCATAAACACCTGGGTCCATTCAAGGTCAAAACTTTACCGGAAAAACAATTCATAGAAATTCCCCCTTAATTCATCAATGAACACTTTTTTAACAACTTGAAATAGTTAATAAAATGGAAATAGAAAACCATAGTTGGAAACAAAATACTCCCCATGTCTAGTTGTTTAATAAACCCCACTGACATGTCTTTTTTCCCCTTCTCCTCCTCCCTGTGTCTCATTTTACTGAGTGTGTCCATGGCAGTCCTGTGTCCTTTGGCAATTTACAATTTCACAGAAGGGACTGGAATCAATTTTGATGAACAACCATGTGTAGCTCACTAAGGGCTCCTTTATGATCTTTTCCTTCCGTTTCACTGTACACCCTGTAGGCTATTGCAGTACAGGGACTGTCTATGTTGAAACGCTGACAGAGTGATTCCAGTTGCGTCTCTCCATGTATATAATTATCACTATCGCTATGTCGTCGGGTCAGTGCGCTGGGTACAGCACCTGTAACTCATCTCTCAGTTGCTGCTGCTTCAGGTTCTGTTTCGCTGAGAATACCACTGCCCTCCTTCTCTTTATCCACATGCAACGCTGGCACCGGCTGCTCTTCAGAGGTACCTACTGTCTCCAGAGACATGATAGTATTCAGTTACATTTGTTCTCTTACATTTACTTGAGTAACTTCTTAAATAAATTGTATCTCTGAGTGGTTTTCAAACACCATGCTCTCCTACTTGAGTAATAACCTATATGTTGTATACAGTTGGCAACACTTACTTGAGTAAAAGACTTGGCTACTCTACTCACCTCTTGCTATCTCCTCATCCAGCAAAGTCAGCTCCACTTGGCTTTCATTCATAAAACTGGCATCTGCTCCACCTCCGTTTGTATTTCCCTTCACTGCCATCCACTGAAATTCTAGGCTCCTTAACATGAATTTGAGATGGCTTTTTAGCAAAGAATGACAGTAAATTTGTCTGACTGTAAATTTGTCTGACTTTTAGACATTTTGAGCGCTTGATGTATTATTATTATTTTTTTTTTCTCAAATTGCTGTCATTGGTATGTGAATTGTGTGATTACCCATCAATTCTATTCATCATTTCTATTTATCAAAACTGAAAAAAAGAAAAATACTGTCATTTAAACATATATTCAGCTGTTAATATTAATACACAATGTTTTATTTATTTTATCAGTAAATGATTACAAGATGTAGTGATCTAGCTCCCCCATGGATGAGGTGGGTGCAGCTTGCATGTACTGTACACTTTTGTCAAATGCCCTCAAAAGAAAACAGGAACTTTAGCACAGGTGTTGGGGCAATTGGCAAAGGAGATACAACACAATCAGGGTCCATCCTGCTAATAAAACTACAACACATTCCATCAGGTTTGTCAAGTTGTAGTGTATTGTATCCTGCTTTTGTATATTGACATCCGGGAGCATGGGTGACATAGGATTGTGGGCTGAGCCTTTGATAAGATTATACTGCTAACCATAAGGAGGGTTCAAATAGGGCCTGGGAGTGATCACTAGATTACTCAAACATGCAAGGAAGACATATAAAAAACTTTCTTTTTATTTTTCTGTTTTTTTTTTTTGTGCAGTTAAAACCTGGAACAATTTTCCTGAAGATGTGAGACAGGCCTCTACTTTGGCAATGTTTAAATCCAGACTCAAAACTGTTCTTTTTATCTGTGCATATGACTGAAAGGTTTTTATTCTGCACTTTTCTCCTTTAATGTTAATCTCATGATGATAAGATTAACATTAAATTTAATTTTTGTTTGAGATTATTTATGTTTTGATTTGTTGTATTGTGATTTTAATGTCTTTTTTATTCTGTAAAGCACTTTGAATTACCTTGTGTACAAATTGTGCTATACAGATAAACTTGCCTTTAGACATGTTATTGATGAGGGATCAAGGTTATAACATAATTTTTTGACCCTACTGTATTTGTCTGAGTCTCTTCATGCGTGGTGCCTTCACCGAACATTCCCACTGTAGTCTCCCCCCCCTCTCTCTCTGCAGACACATCTCTCACCTCACATGACCTCACCTGAAGCCAATAGCACTGTGAATCTCGGCTCTAATACCCACCTCTCCCCTCTGATTGGTCAGAATCACATTCTGGCTTTTGGATCTGCTCCTATCGACAGAATACATACTTTTAATAGTTTATTACCCGGTTAAATGATTAAATTAGGTTTTTGGCACAACAGTATGAATGCTGACAGACTACATTCGGAATTAGAAAAAAAAAAAAAAAAAAAAAAAAAAGATTCAGAGCCAGATCAACAGGAAAGGTAAGTCACTTTGCTTAAAAAATGTAAAATGGTCTGCAATCAACTATTAACTATGATTAATTCATGCATATCACAGAAAACACAATATCATATATTGGAACATATAAATCACATGCACAAAGTAATGAGGCCTATTGTATAATGAAAACAAATTTAATGTGATGCTAATATCCTGCCTTATGTTTTAGATATATATTTAATGACCATAGATATTAAACATACTACCTATCTACTATGATTGACAGCATAAAAAGGAAAAGAAAATGATACATAGTGATTATAAGAAAATCCCTATTATTTAGGTAAGACACAGATGACAATGACTCAAATTCATTCACATATATTCATTCAGGCAAGTTCAGCCACAAGAAAAACAACTAGACATAAGAGGGACGGACAAGGAGACAGAGAAAAAAAATGAGAGTTTATTTTTCACTTAGAATATAGATTAATATAGTAGCATTAGTGCAGTTTAACCTATAGGAAGGACCGAGGAGGACTAAACGACCATAGACCATAGGCTACAAAGCGGGACTTGACTCAAACACTTATGCCATGATTTGGGAACCACTGACCAAATGTGATAGACTGATATAAAGAAATTGAGTGAGATGGATAAGAAAGAAAGAGAGTACATGGTATGGTAGATTTGGTAGACCCCTATACTTGGAGGCCTAAAATCACCCCTGCTGTGGAACAAACAGCTCACAGAACGCTGCTGTCTCTGCTTTCCTCGCGTTGCATTTGGATTGCCTTGCATTGCATCATAATCATCGTTAAGTACAGTGACTTTACAGTTTAGGTCCAAAACATGAACAACAAAAGCTCTGTGCGGGTTTCAGACTCTTGCTGAGAGAGTTGCTTTATTCACTGGTAATATACAAAGATGAAGTGTGTGTGTGTGTGTGTGTGTGGGGGGGGGGGGGGGGGGGGGGGGGTGCGTGCGATACAGGTTAAGTCTGACAAAAAAAAAAAAAAAGTTTAAGTCATCCAAGTCAATAACTTAATCTTTCTTAATCTTTCAATAATCTTTCTTTGGCCATATTACACTGTTTTCTGCTGATATTTTTCCTCATTACAAACTTATTTCCACTTTATGATGTCATGTGGTAATACAGGAAGTGCTCCATTGTTTTGTTTTTTTAAACTCCTTACACCTTCACTAGAATCATTTGTTCAACAGAGATTGGCAATTCCAGGGCTGAAATTATCTTAAAGGTAAAAGGTAACTGTTGAAAACTACCACTTCCTGACATCACAAGGTGGAACAGAGCATTTTGAGCTTTGAAGATGACGACAGACTAATAATAAAGGGTTACTCAACCATGTGTGAATGAACACAACTCCGGGTATGTTTTAGAGGAGGTAACAGCATTATAACATGGCTTTAAGCTCACACAAGTCAGTTTTGTGTAATATAAGATGTTAAATGGAGATATATTATGTAAAATCATCTTTCATGATCTTTTATTCATGTTACATTGGTGTTCTCTCATCATGACATTACTCAAAGTTGTATTTTGATCAATTTATGCATGTTTGAGTAATCATGTGTTGCCCTGTATTTGAGGCTTGAGTGGTCAGGGAAATTATGTTTTCACCTACCCTCTATCTCCCCCCACAGCTCTATACGTACTAGTGATTATTTGAAAAAGTAGTAGGTCACACATGTAGGGTTAAAGCATTTTTTGGAACAGAAAGTGATCAGACCTGTTCTCTTTCATGCTGAGACTCTTGACCTCACATATTCCTTACGTATGGAAACTGACCCCACAGGGCTGCAGGTGTGGATAGAAAGATCTTAAAAGCGGTGTACGATCAAAGACAAGCTGTGACTCTCTGGTATGTGGGAGTCTTGATCGTACAGTGAGCCCTCCTCTCTCTGTGTCTGTGACCAATACAAGCACTCCTCAGTAACAGCAGAACAGCTCTACTGTGAACGGGATCATCTCTCACTGATTCCCTTTCATTTAACCCGTACAATTACAGAGACACTACCATACAGAGCCTGAAGCCTGATGACAAACTTTGGTCATAGGGTTAGTGTGCATGTGTGTTGTTCCTCATGTCGTGTAGTGTGACATCCAACAATCTTATAAGACAAAATAAAGATAATACATGGGTGAAGAGAGTTGCTCCACTCAGAGAATGTTACAAAGTAACCCTATGTTCCTATTATCAAGCTGGTTTTGATCAGCTTTGCAGTTTATATTGAACAAAATGTGAAATTATCATCTCAGTGATTTTGTTTTTAAAAGATGCCTTCCTGTTTTCCTAGTTTATGTTGCATAAGACTCTTGACTCAGAAGCTCCTCTCTGTTCCTGCATGTGAGGCTGTAGAAAGCCGTTGCTGTGCTCGACCATGCGTGAAGACCATTTAATTGGGTAGTTGTGACCCTAAAAGTATTCTTTCTCCTCACCACGGCACAGTGCTAAGGCGGCATGCAGCACTGGAGCGGGCTAATTGACTTGAGAGGCTGCCATTCTTCACAGCGTTACATAATGTTAATGAGAGGAGTCAGGGCCTGGAGAGACCTGAGCTGGGGACTGCTTTAGCAATGTGTCCTTGTTTCTGTATGTTAAACGTAAAGTCTTATGATTTGTTACACATGTGTTAAAACCATATGCAGCATCTGCCCACCAAAAGGGTTTAGGTCAATGGTGTCCAAAATGTTTTTCAATGAAACAAGCAAGGGGAAGCAACAGGTGGTCAACACTGCAAATCATTCAAAAATGTTGTATTTATCTGAGGTTTTAAATCACACCACACCTTAATTCTGTCTGTAGCTTACAGTGGTTATGACAGATGGGCTACTCATTTTACACCTGTTTTAGTATTTTTATTTTTTTTTTAGGTTTTACATGTTACTTCCTGGTTAGAAATTGTGATCATCATACATACTTCTTATGGTGGGACATGCTTGGAACACCGCTCCCTGACATCCAGGAAGCACCCAGAAGAGATACCCAAGCCACCTCAGCTGGCTCCTCTTGATGTGGAAGAGCAGCGGCTCCACTCCGAGCTCCTCCCATGTGACTGAGCTGCTACAATGTAGAGTGTATATTCATACATGTGTTTTTCATATCTTAGGAAACAGGGATGATTTTTAATGAGTGACCAGTATAGTATCAGCAGCTCTCTCACTCAACATGTTTGTATATGAGACATTTGTTTTACACAGTGAGGAGTCATCTCACTGAGCAAATAGGAGTCATGTCGACAGCAATAAAGACTTTCAGTTACAAAAAAAACAAAAAACTCAGCAGAAACACATACTAACAATAAAAGTAGGATCGAAACTAGATTCTCTTTTCAACAAGTATTGACTAACTACCATTTAGCTAAACAACAAACAAACATTTAATCCTTTAATAAAGGGGCACTTTCATTAGTGTGGAATAAAATTGCAGATCACAGATATAGTTAAACTGGACTTAAGTATTTAATGTTAAAATAGCAGTAATAATAATAAAAATTAATACATCAATAAACATAGAATGTCAGTTGGTGTTGAAGGTGGAGCTCTCCATGGTGCTGAACCTTTCCCATATGTTTTGGGGGTCATATTGAATGTTAAAAAGGAACTAAACACTAAGTCCACTACTAAACTGTATATCAGGTGTTTTAATAGCATTATCTACTGTACCTAGAAATGTTTCAGCAACTTTAGTGTAAACCAGCTAACTATGCAGCTTTCTGGTCAAAAACATCTAAATCTAAATATGTGCTGCCTTCTGTGGTGTCTGCAATTTCAAGTAGTTGGTGACATCATGAAAAACTGCCCTGAATACAGTCAAGTGTGACTGCAACGCCTGGGGGCAGGGGCGGAGTTTCTAGTGTGAATACCTTTTATAC